>NC_090919.1:5930426-5945157 GCF_040956055.1 Brachionichthys hirsutus
ACTCTGGTGGAACATTGCGGCGCTGCGGCGCCAGAGGAATGAATCATAGCCCGGCGTGCATGGCTGCTCTCCAGCTGGTGCTGCACGATTCACGTCCTCGTCATCATCATCATCATCATCACGCGCCGCGGCCCTTTGGAGCCGGGCTGGATGTGGAGCTGGAAATCCATCCCTCTCGGGTTTCGGCATTTTGGCGTCTCGTTTTTTTTTTTTGGTTTTCGCACGCTTCTTTTGAAACACGCCGAGCGCTTTGTGTCTTGACACCTTTGTTTTTTGCTACGTGTCCGGTGTTTCAGAAAGCAGAGGCGAGGGGAAGGAGTCGCCCCCCCCTCCCCCCCCCCTCGCCCGCTTTCCTTTGTGTCATCTCGGTGCATGTGTGGGAAGACGTGTGGGCGTTTCATGGCACCGCTCCTGCTCGCTCCTCCACGCCACCTCCCTCCATCTTTTCTCCTTCATCTATCTTTCCATCCCGCTCAGACCGTCTGTCGCTGCCCCCCCCCCCTCCTCCTCCTCTCCATCACGCCTGCTGTAATGAGATTAAACCTCAGTGTATCCGCTGGGCATGCACACACACACACACACACACACACACACGCAAGCAAGCGCACGATCATCCACTTAGGAGAGCACACTGTTCGGCCTCACATGCACTAAATCAGCACAAACCTGAAGTAATCGTGCAGCTCGCACACTTGGCTTTGCTTCAAACGCCACACACGCACACACACGCACACACACACGCACACACACGCACACACACACACACACACTTGGCATGTGACCAGGCCGCCCGCTCTGCCTCCTGCTGGATCACAGTAACCCCAGGTCTTTCCTCATAGGTGTGCTCCCTACTGGGACCATCTGGGTCTCAGCAGTAATGCTGCCACTGCGCTGCCAGGCTTTCTGGCGCCCCCCACAGGCCGACTTGGCTCACTGCAGGCTGCCACAGACAAAGACGGCCGCGGTTTGACACTCCCAACCAATATTCCCTCTGATTTTGCTCACAAATGGGAGCAACATCATAACACATTTTATGTTGAACGCACTTTATATTTGAAAGCAAACCTCAAAGTGCACAATAGTATTAAAAAAAACATAAAAACAAGAGATAAAATCAACAAATAAAACATACAATTAACAAGCAAAGGAGGTACAACATTTGTTTTATAGTATATGGAAGAGGAAAGGTGTTAACTGTGGATGATGAGGAGTACCGGTGTATATATGTATATTTTTTTATATGATAGTATTTTATGGTTTATTAATGCAAGTATTTATGTTGAATATTTTGCTATAAACTGAATAATAGGGTAGACATTTTTTTAAATAAGTATTCCTCTTCTTCCTACTCCTTTTGTGCTGCATTTTGTTATATATTTTGTTTTTTATCAGTATTTCTTTCTTTTGTATGTACAAATACTTACATATTTTTATACATGTTTGAAATCAACATTCATTCATGTGGAACTCCTCGTCTGCTAAATACAGTATATAACCTCATTTGTCCTGTGTCCTTCTCACGTCTCCAGCGGTTGGACACGTTGTCCAGGTTGACGTCCTCGTCTGCCTGCAGCTTTGACTTTATGCATCGGCTGCTCCAAACACTTCAGGACCATTTCTGGATGCTATTTTAATACGCTTCATTAAACTAAGTTCTCTTCTCATTCTGCTCTGGATGCTTGAGATGCAGCACAAACAGCTGAGATGTTTTAGCTCCTAGATTTTAGTGCTGAGATGACGTCACCGCCCGTCCGCCTTGTCATTATTATAAAGCGTCTTCCCTCCACGTCGGCCACGCCGCTTTGTTCGCTCAAACACCCGTGGCGGCGGACGTCGATTAGCTGCGTAAAAACGCACGCGACTCTCATCGTTAGCTGCAGCCGCCGGTCACCGGTCACTCACTGGCTCACGTTGAAAAGTAGCACAGGGTGCATTTTTGAGTGTTTCTTTTATTTTCAATTCAGGTTGGATTTTGTTTTTGTGCGCTGCGGAGATTTTCGCTGCGCGAAGAACGCATCAGCAATGCGCTTAGAGGGAACGTAGCTCCTAACATCTTTTGACGTAGAAAGCCTTGACCGAAGAAAGATCAGAGGATAATTCTCTGAGGAGTGGCAGGGGAAGTTTCCTGCTCTGAATTGTACTTCCACCCTCCCCTCATTGGGTAGCTCCTCGTTCGCACCATCCAGCCGACAACAGCTCTTACTGACTTTGTAGTGTGGCTCTGTCTGGCCCTTTCTCATCGTGGCTCTTCTGTGTTTCTTTTTTCCCCCTCTGCAGCCTTTCGGCTTTGGAGCTCTCGGTGCTGAAGCGAGAGGCCAGGGGTCGGACGGAACAGGTTCTCTGCATCGGAGTGAGGCCCCCTCTGTGCTGCAGTGGAGGGCTTCAAAGACGCAGCTAGTTCGGTAAGTCCGAGATTCGTGGGTGTCGGGGTTTAATTCGTCCCGGCGGATCTGTGCAGAGAATGTTGCTTTGTAATGAATCTCGTACGCAAGTAACTCGTGACTTCAAGTAATCGGCTGCAGCCTGTGATTCGATGTGCTGACTCGTTATTTTCGGTGCGATGGACCCTGGTGTCTGTGACTCTGTGACGAGTTGAACATTAACCCGGGCTTCAGCCGGCCGCCGCCCGCGTTCTGCACGCTAATCGTCTGCTCTTGTCGGCCGCAGGCTGGATGCATCACGCGGTAGAGCAGTTTGGCGGCCGTGGCACACGGGATTCCTCCCCTCTGGACGGACTCAACCGGGGGCCATGGGCTCCTGTGGGGGCCCGCACCTGGCAGCCACCTGCCAGGTCTGTAGTCATGACGACATGGACTCAAAGTAGCACAGCCCCTTTTTGTGCGTGTGTGTGTGTGTGTGTTAACTTAAATGCACCTCTGCCCCCCCCCCCCCCCACCCACCCATCAGGTGTTTGCCTGGAATGAACCAACACCAGCTTCTTTCCCATCTACCTCCTGGTCCCATGGGTGGGCTGAACCATCCCAGTAAATTCTTCAGTAATGGGTAAGAACGTGAAAAAAAGCAAAGGATGAAGCCGATTTCTGTTTGATTTTGATTTAGACTTTTTGCTCTAGACCCGTACGAGGTGGCGAGAAGCTTGAGCTCCCGCAAGCAATGCTGCCAGGTCTGCAGAGGGAGCAGCAGAGACCCCCCCCCCACCCCCACCCTCCACCTCCACCTCCACACAGAGCATGGGAGCAACTCGGTCAGCTGTATGACTCCCACCTTCCTCATCCTCCTCAAGGGCACCCTGTTCTGCCCCTGTCCAATGAGCACCCGCTCCGTCTGTATAATGGAGGATATGCAAGCAGTGGCGGCCCTCCCCCAAGCCAACCCCATCACCCCCCCGGCAGGCCGAACCAACTGCTGAAGGTGAATAACAAAGCCGTCGAATGGCTTCGTGTCATAATTGTGCACCAGACAAAACAAATGGCTGCTTTGTCTTTGTTTTAGTTCGGGGGTCCTCAGGAGCAGCACGTTCCCCGGGGCCCACCATTGCTGGGAGATGAGATCTGGGCTCAGGTGCACCAGGTAGGACTTCTGTAATTGGCTGGGACCCTATTACATCATCCATGTAGACACAGGATGGTCTGTCTTCGAGTCATTTCTGCAGCAACCAGACGGACGAGACACGAAACGCTGCCGTCGCTAAGATTACGCTAATAATCCGCTAAATAATCCATCAAAGGCTCGTTTTCTCCTTGGAATGACACTGCACTGGTCACACTGGTCGTCCATCTTTGTCCATAGCAGAGGGGTTACCCAGGGAAAATGCTAGGTCAGCTGAAGAGGCCCGGCCCTCCATTGGGGAGCACTCTGTTATCCAGCACACACCCCCTCTGCTGTCGCTGCACCCAACCTCCCGCCCGGCCGTTGAGGACTGTCCCAGCCCCAGCAAGAGGAAAAAGAGTTCGGATCAGGTAAGAGGCAAATCTTTCAATAAATGAACACAAAAAACTGAAAGCTGCACCTTTGTCATTCCTGATTGTTTGTAACGCCCCCCCCCTCCTGTGTAGGGGTCTTTCCCTGGGCTGCAGCGCTTCCCTGGCCACGCCTCGTCTCAGCCCCATTCGTCTGTCCACCCGCTTCCTCCAAAGCCGGCCTTTTGGAACCCCCTTCACAAGAACAGCAGCCCCTGGCAGCCCCAAACGGCCAACCGCAAAAATCCACTGTCCCAGGACTTCCAGGTCAGAGCGTGACGAAAGCGTTCCCCGAGTAGATTTAGGGTCATTAGGATTTATTTTGATATCGACGGCGATCAATAGTCAAACTTGAATTGATCTTAAAGATGTGTTGCTTTCCCTTAGCTGACTGAACCAGAGACAAAGTATTTTATATTGCTCTAATCACCCTCTGTTGCTTTGCTGATTTTTTGTTGTTCTTTTTTTTTTTTATGGAACAGGAAACCAACAAACAAGGAATAGGCATCTACCCCCAAAGGTCCCCTCCTGCCCCACCCACCCCGATACCAAACTCCTCCACGGGCAGCTACAACCAGGGATGTTCTCCGCAGCTCCAGTCGCCTCACTCCTCCTACTTTACCCCCGGCTCCAAAGTGGGGGGGCCAACCCCACCCTGCCCGGCCATAGAGCCCCACGGTCCTCACGTCCCCAGAGGCCCTCTAATCGGGGGCCAAGCTACCGCTCAGACTGCATCGACCCTGAACAGGGGAGACAGAGAACAGCATCTGCATGCCAAGTTGTCACCAGCAAACCCCCCCGCAACCAGCAACGGCAACAATGGCAGCAGCAACAGCAGTAGTGTGCCTTACAGCCACTTCCTGCCTCATCCAGGGATGGGGCACCAACGGCCCCCTCCTCCTGCCAGCAGCAGCACCTCAGTACCTCAGCAGCAGCGAAGTGGGCCCCACGAGGCCTGGAGATACCAGAGCAAGCCGGGCGGCCCCCCCCTCGTAAGTAGCCGTTAGCCCTGCGTTTGTTGATGTATATGCAGCAGTCGGGTAAAAGCTCGCCTGTGATTGGTTGGAACGGCAGCGCAAAGAAAACAAGCCAGTCATGCATATTTGGATGAAGAGATGGATCCGTGATTTCCAAAAAAGTAAAATGTGTGGAGCTGTTAAGGGTTCAATTCGGGGACGTTTAAGCAGATAGTTTCTTGTTTTTAATAGCTGACGCTTATTCTGATTTATGGGATGATATTGTATGTAGAAAATTCCGCTGTAAAAACTGCTGACTCTAAATGCTAATGACAGAAGAATGTCGACCCTGGTTTTATTTTATTTTGTGTGTTGTCCCCTCCTGGAAATGAAGAGCATCACTTCAGGAAATGTTTTAATGGCAAAAGTCACAGTTTTTCACAGTGATCACTATTTAAGCTTAGATTTGTATTTCTCCTCAGGAGTCGGGCACCTACAGGCCTCCAGGATTGCTACCTCAGCAACAGCAGAGCCACAATCAGGTCGTGAATAAACGGGTTCCAGGCCCCCCCCAGCATCAGCATCATGTCAGCCGTGCTCTGCCCCCCACCGGTTCCACGCCAACATCGGTCATCACCCCTAATTTCCCCATAACGCAAGCCTCCTGCTCCGTCGGCGGCTACGGCGGCGGCTCGAGGAGAGTGATGGCGGCTGGCCAATCCTCGTCGACCACATCGCCCCCTAGTGGTCGCCCGGTGAATAAAGGCTGCAGCGTCAACAGTTGGCAGAGAGGAGGCAGAGATATACCTCAAACCTCCATCAGTGGCGTCACTAGCCCCGCCCCTCAGCTGGAGGCGCTGCTGCAGCCGAGATATCAGGGAGGCCAGATTGCAACCGCCAACCAATGTCAAAATCAGGAGCTGCCCACGCTGCAACACGGGCGCGCCAGGTCCCAGTCCACGAAGGACAAGATGTCACCCTATGCTCAGGAGGTGGCGCCGCCACCCCAGTTATCATCCCAATCTTTGTTCTCAGGCCACCAAAGGGCAGGAGACAGTGTGATCACAAGCAGAGTTTCATACTGCCCAGCTCCTCGCTCCAATTTCAACTCCGCCCCTCAGCCATCCAATCAAGCGCTGTCGTCCAGAATGCGTCATCAGCCGGAATCTGCGTCGGCCCAGGTGCATTCCCAACCCCCGTTTCATCGTCCAGCGCCGACCTCTGCGCCGCCGCGCTCCATCGAAGAGGCTCTAGACAAGCTCGACGCAGAGCTAGCGGGTCACATGCAAGCCGAGGAAAGGAAGAAGAGGGACAGAGAGGAGCGAGAGAAAAGGATGAGAGAAGAGGAGAGGCTGAAGAAAGAGAGGGAGACGAGGCTAAAGAAGGAAGAGGAGTGGAAAAGGGCCCTGCAACAGGAGGAGGAGAGGAAAAAACGAGAGCTGGATAGGCTGGAAGAGGACAGGAGGAAACGAGAATGGGAGAGGAGGAGGAAGGAGGAAGAGGAAAAGAAGAGGATGGAGGTGGAGAGGCTGGAGGAGGAGAGGAAGAGGAGAGAGTGGGAAAGGCAGGAAGAGGAGAGGAAAAGGAGAGAACTGGAGAGGAAGGAGCAAGAAAGGAGGAAGAGGGAGTGGGAGAGGCAAGAGGAAGAAAGGAAGAGAAGGGAGGCAGTGAGGCGGGAGAGAAAGAAGAGAGACCTGGAGAGGCAGGAGGAAGAGAAACAAAGGGAGTTGGTGGGGAAAGAAGAGGAGGAGAGGAGGAGGATGGAGCGAATCAGGGAGGAAGAGCCGTGCCGTGCAAAATGCAAGGAGCAGACTGCAATTGAAAATCTGGAGAGACTGCTTTCCGGCAACTCTTCATCTCCTCCTCCTCCTCCTCCTCGCCTGTCTGCCGTTTCTGCCACCACTTCAGGCCCGTCGCCGCCCGGCTCTCGGGCGTCACCCCCCTACCCATGGCTAAGCCGCGGCGGCGTGCTCCTCCCTCCGCAGGGCCAAACGGCCACCGGCGCCGCCGCCGCTCCGGCGGAGAGGCTGCGGCCGCCCCCCCTCACGCCTCAGACGGAGCACGCCAGGGAGAAACAGAGGCAGAGGGAAATGTGGAGCAACAGCAGCGGCGTGCATTTCAGTCCCTCAGGGGCGAATCAGCCCGCGTACAACAAGCCCCCGGCAATGCAAGCTGCCCCCGGCCAATCCAAAGAGCCGGAGAGCAGCCACACCCCCCTCCCCGCCATGGCGCTCAGGGAGCCCCCCAAACTCTATCAGGCCTTTCCCAGAGAAAACCTTCCATCCGCGGCTACGGGGGGAAACGGCGGCAGGTGCATCGGCGACTCCGGCGGCAGCGCGCAGTTCGAGGAAGAGCCCCCCGAGATGTCCACCTTGCTCCCCGACGGTCTGGCTAACATCATGGCCATGCTGGACGAATCCATCAAGAAGGAGGAGGAGATGTTCAACTGTGAAACGAGCGGCTCCCCGGGGCTGCGAGAAGCCTTCCCCGCCGGCGTCCAGCCGATCCAGGGCTACTTGTCCGCCCCGGATCTTATTCCAGCGACGAAGCACCAGCCCAGCCAGGAAGACTTCGGGTCCAATCCCCACGCCAGCCCCCCCGTCCTGAGTCGCCAAGGCTCTCTTGCGTCCCCTTGCAGCCGAACGTCGTCTCTCAACGAGGAGGAGGAGGAAGACCCGAAGCCTTCGTTCGACTCCCGACGGCCACTGGACATGGGGGTGGGCGTAGGCAACACCAATTACCGCCACAGTGACCTGGCGAAACTGTACGGCCTCCCCGAGCAGACTCGAAGTGAAGCTGACGAGGATGAGGAGGAGGAGGAGGAGGAGGAGGAGGATTCAGAGACCCCATCTTGTTCCCCGCCACCACAAAGACCCCACCTCCACCAGACGGGGGTCAACAGCATGTTCAAGTCCCTCGCAACGGTCCTCGAGAGCCAGAAGTACGCTTACCGGGGCGGCCCTTTCGGGAGGCCCCCTCCATCAGCGCTCGTTGGGGTGAAGTATTCCTCCTCGCTGTCTCTGGGCCCTGACATCTGCCGCCAGCAGCACGGCGGCTCCCCCACATCCGACTCGACGAACCCGCCCTTCAGCCCGGCTCCGCCTCCGCCTTTAAAGTTCTCGCCTCTGCCGGAGGACAAAAAGCCGAAATCGGAGGACGCCGATGTTTGGAGGGATGCGGAGAGGAGAGGATCTGTGAACGGGGGGAGCGTTTCTACCACGAAGGCGATCAAGGATGAGCGACCGCTGACGACCATCTCCGAGTCCTCGCTGGCAGAGTTGGGCAAGAGCTGCGAGATCATGCTCAGTCGGCAGTCGCTGTCGAGCCAGGAGCCTCGCGATGTGCGCGGCGGCCACGGGGACGCGCAGGGCAGGCACAAATCTGGGAAAACGAAGGGGCGTAAAGAAAGAGGCAGGAACGGCGATCGGGATAAGGAAAGGGAGAAAGAGCGGAAGAGGAAGCACAGCAGCAGCAGCCGGAAGCACGAGGAAAGGAAAGAAAAGAAGAAGCATCGGGATAAGAGGGAGGCGACCGCCTTCTCCTCCTCCTCCTCCTCATCGTCATCTTCCACTCATTCCAGCTCGAGCCACAGGCGGCACAAGGAGAAGAAGGATCGCCGGATCCTCGGCGACCTCAACCTCCAGAGCAAGCAGAGTCATTACGACGGCGACAAGAAGAAACACAAGTCGGCGTCGGGCGCCGGCTCCTCCGGCGAAGGGGATCGGCCCGAATGTTCCTCCAAACGCGGTCAAGACGCCGAATCCGGTCCGTCGTTGGGCACGGACTTCCTGAAACTGAAGGCCCTGTCAGACGGGCCGCCAAAGGAGCTAAAGATCCGCCTGATCAAAGTCGAGAGCGGCGACGGGGAGACGTTCATTGCCTCTGAGGTGGAGGAGAAGAGGATCCCCCTGGAAGACATCAGCATCGCGAACACTGCCAGTGAAATCCTCCGCTCCTGCAAGTAAGTGCGCGTCTCATTTTGGCTCGTGTTCCACGCTTCCAAAATGAAATGACCTTTCCGGCGTGTTTACGGAACGGCGAGAGAAGCGTTTGCAATTGGAATGGAACGACTGGGCAGCTCCTGGAATAACGGTTCGACTGATCTCCGTTTCCTAGGGGAGCCAGAGTGAAAGGGAAGCTCCGAGAGTCTTACCTGCTCCCGGCCTTTTCTGTCAAGCCCGTGATGACCTCGGAGGAAGCCATTCCCCGAGAGAAACTCAACCCTCCTACGCCCAGCATCTACGTACGTAAATATAGTGCTATGTTTTATATAGAGGTATATAAACTCGTGAGAAGTTCATCGATTGCTGTGTTTTGTAACAACATTAATATTTGATCAGAATGAAATGCAACAGACCCTAAAGGTGATTTGGTGTTCTATAAACCAGCGGTCCTTATAATTATATAAACCTTTTTCCTGCCACGGACCGGTTTCATGCCGGGTAATTAAATAAAAAAAGAGGACTATGATCTTACCAATAAAGTTTATATTATGCACTTGCAATAACTATTAAACAAGTATTACACCAACATCTACTCACCATTAGTTGTGGTCTCAATAATCGCTTCTGTCCTTCATGGGCACGTTTTTTGTTTAATAAATTCCACATTCTTGTTTTTTAATCCAGAGTTCTTGGTCTCTATACGTGCCGAAGCAGATTCGAACCCTTCATTGCCTCGTTAACGAAGCCAGGCAGCAGGAGATAAACCGTGTTTTAAGTCTGACTCCTGGTTTGTCTGTTTAAAATAAGTTTTCTTTTCTTCTTCCTCCTCAGTTGGACTTTCCTCCTTCGCAAAGAAGCTCTCGAAACGTTTTTTGTTTGTTTTTATTAATTTCCGCTAGTTTACGGCTGTTTTTTTAAAGTAACGTATCGCGTGACCAAGAAAATTCACAGGCGAGTGTTACGTCGGAGAATATCCGGTCGTTTTTCAAAATAAAACACCTTTTAGACGCTACTAATCGATACAACGGTTAGAAATTAGTTATTCTTTCTGAGCGGCCCGGTAACGAACGCCTCACGGACCGGGACCACTGCTACAAACAATCCATTTCACCAGAACCAGTCCGTAACTTGCATGAGCTGCCCCCTTCTACTTTGCACTCATGATATTTTTGTCGTTGTCTGCAGTTGGAGAGTAAGAGGGACGCCTTCTCGCCCGTGCTGCTTCAGTTCTGCACAGACTCGAAGAATCCCGTTACTGTCATCAGAGGCCTGGCTGGGTCGCTGCGCCTGAGTGAGTGACTCTCCGCACACAGTGCTCGTGGTTAGATCTTGACACGGATGCAGAGAAAGTGAGACTAAAGCGTAAAGGAGATGAGCGGTAAAGTTCACGCCCTCGCGTTGTGTCAGATCTGGGGCTGTTTTCGACCAAGTCGCTGGTGGAGGCCAACGCGGAGCAGGCGGTGGAGGTTAGGACTCAGGTGCAGCAGCCTGCGGACGAGAACTGGGACGCCAGCGGGACGGGACAGGCGTGGCCCTGCGAGAGCAGCCGCTCCCACACCACCATCGCCAAGTACGCCCAGTACCAGGCCTCCAGCTTCCAGGAGAGCCTGCAGGTAATCGGTCGGCTCGGGTAGAAAGTCGGTGCGACGGCGCCGCCGCTGCGGTCAAAGCTCATAAACATGCCATCTGTCTTCAGGGCGAGAAAGGCAGCGATGAGGAGGAGGAGGAGGAGGGGGATGAAGATGAAAAGGACAAGCCACCCAGCAGTTCTGATACTCCCAGCAAAGACCTGTCGAAGGAAAATAGCAGGTAAGGAGCAAAACGTTCCACGAAAGGCTCCGGCTTTTTGCGTTTGCGGCCGGATTGAAATGATTTTCTTTCCTCTCAGTCTGGAGCAAAAACCGGTCGGGAAGATCATTAAATTCGGCACCAATATTGACCTCTCGGATCCCAAAAGGTGAGTCAATCCCACCACGCCCGCCTGCTGTAGCTGCGACGGCCAGATGGTCTTTTTTTTAACGTCCCGACCTGTCGTCCGTGCTCAGGTGGAAGGCCCAGCTCCAGGAGCTGCAGAAGCTGCCCGCCTTCATGCGCGTGGCGTCCGGCGGCAACATGCTGAGTCACGTCGGACACACCATCCTCGGCATGAACACGGTCCAGCTGTACATGAAGGTCCCGGGGAGCCGGACGCCAGGTAAAGGGGAGGTTGATGTACCGGGCCGATGGGGAAGCGAGATCCACGCCGGTGCTTAAACACCAGCGTGTCTTTAAACAGGTCACCAGGAGAATAATAACTTCTGCTCGGTGAACATCAACATCGGCCCCGGAGACTGCGAGTGGTTCTCCGTGCACGAGAACTACTGGCACGCCATTAGCGACTTCTGCGAAAAGTGAGTCTGCGTCTTTTTTTACGGTGGCTCGGCGCTTCCTTGACTCGCCGGCTGTAAACCGCCTTCCCCTCCGGTTCAAAGGCACGGCGTGGACTACTTAACGGGGTCCTGGTGGCCCGTGCTGGAGGACCTCTACAGCTCCAGCATCCCCGTGTACCGATTCATCCAGCGGCCCGGGGATCTGGTGTGGATCAACGCCGGAACCGTGCACTGGGTCCAGGCGGTCGGCTGGTGCAACAACATCGCCTGGAACGTCGGACCGCTCAATGGTGCGGAGATCTCCAGCGTGCTAGCCCGACGCGACAGCGTTTTTTTTTTTTTTTAGGGGTTGGCGTTTGTACGTTTACCGGTTTTGTCTCGCGCCCGCCCGCAGGTTACCAGTACCAGCTGGCCCTGGAGCGGTTCGAGTGGAACGAAGTGAAGAAGGTCAAGTCCATCGTCCCGATGATTCACGTGTCGTGGAACGTGGCCCGCACTGTGAAGATCAGCGATCCGGACACCCACAAGATGATCAAGTGAGCAGGCGAGATGCGGCCAGTATTCCAATGTTGCCATAGTAACGGCAAACGCCTCGGAAGAGCTCCGCACAGAGACTACAGCCGCTCCCGAAGGGAGAATATATTTTGCGGAAGCTTTTGTGTTCAATTGGTGTTTTTTTTAAAAAACTACAGAACGCCGTCTGTCCGTTTGCCATCCTGACAGACACTGCCTGCTGCAGTCCATAAAGCGCATCCAGATCCTGCGGGACCAGCTGGTGGCCGGAGGCAAGAAGATCTCCTATCAGAGCCGGGTGAAGGAGGAGCCGGCCTACTACTGCAACGAGTGCGACGTGAGTCACTTCAGCCGGAGGAATCCCACATGAGGGAAAGTAGAGCGCCTTGATTTCAAACATTTAAACGGGTGATGGCGTTTGCAGGAAATTTGGAAATATCACCAAAGGTTGGAAGCCCTGTAAAATTTCACGTTTCAAATCGTTTTTGCCAGATTGTCACTCTTTTCTCTCCAGAAACGGTGAAATTATTTTTAATTAAATACAAATAAAATTTGATGTGCTTTTCACAGCAACGTTTCGCGTCCCACCCACCCCCCCCCCCCCCCCTGACTGATGTCGTTCACTTTCGCCGCAGGTGGAGGTGTTCAATTTGCTGTTTGTGACGAGCGAGACGAGCAGCAGGAAGTCGTACGTGGTTCACTGTGAGGACTGCGCGCGGCGCCGCAGCCCCGCCCTCACCAACGTGGTGGTGCTGGAGCAGTACCGCACGGAGGAGCTCATGAGCGCCTACGACTCCTTCAGCCTGGCAAGTCCGCCTGAAATGAGATTCCGACTCGAGCAAAATAGCAATCGATCGATCGATCGATTGATTGATTGTGTGTTTTCTCACCAGGCCCCCTCCCGATGACAGAGCTCCCCTCCTGCATCCTCTCAGCCGTAACCAAAACTCCTGGCCGCCAGGACTAAAGACACAGTTCACTTTGGTTTTTCCACCGACCCTTTCGTTATTTAAGATCTTTTTTTTTTTTTTTCTTTTTTCGCTACTACTGCTAATAACTTGCCGTACAGCCAGTTGAATACGTTTACTCGTAATTACTGTTTACAAAAAGAATTACCAAGCCGCCAATAACATACCAGTTTACTCTCAGATGGTGCTTTCAACCAGAACCAGGTGGGGTGGGGGGGTGGGGGGGGGGGGGGGCAAGTTGGTGCTGCCATTGAACAAACTTTGAAGCGCAGGCAATGCTTTCAATGGCCGCGTTCCTGTCAGTACCGATACTGTTATCGTCTTGAATACTGAATTTGTACATTTCTGGTGGGGGGGGGGGGGCTGTTTTTTTAAAGAATAATTTATTTCGTTTTGTGTTTTTGTTTTTCTAAACTAGATCAGCTTAGATATATACCACATTGGCCTTGTATTTAGAAAAGAGAGAAAATGACAAATACTAATAATAGAGTTATGAACATTTTTCTAAAGCATTAAGAATTTTTTTAAAAAGACACACATTTTTGGAATGCTTCGAAACATACGGGTTTTAACGACTGGTTGTTTTATGAGTGGGGGGGGGTTTAATTTTGTCGTTCAGATTCTTGTATGTGTTTGTAATTCTTGTTTGTATGAATTCTACTTTGGTTTTTCTTTTGAGTTTCGAATGAACAAAATCAGGTCTTTCTTTTTCTTTTTTTTAACAATTTCAGCTCACAAAAAAGAAAAGAGAAAAAATCAATCACTGTCGCCTGGCGTTTGCGTGTTGTACCTCTGATCTGTTCCAATATGCAGACTTCTTTTCTTCTTTTTTTTGGACATTGTACATTTAATTTAAAATGTTTCCTCTATTTATTGGATATCAATGTTGTCCCTTTTTCATAGGGCTGTACAAGATTTCATTTTATTTTAATGTTTGTTTGTTTTTAGGGTGACCGATCGCGTGGAGGTTCTCATTCAGGGGAGTTGGGGGGGGCTGCTGTTGTCTTTTGTTTTCGGTGCTCGCCTCTCACAGCTCCTGCCTTTCTCTCCTGATATATATTAAATGATATCTTTATCTTGAATATAACGCCACCTTTCTTGTAGACGATAGGCGCACTTCTCACGTAGACAAGATGACTAATGGAATGCTGTGTTTGTAAAAAAAAAAAGAAAAAGGAAAAAAAAATCAAATCTTTTTGAGAAATTGTTTTTTTGTATCATGTAGGGGCTTTAGATGAGATTTTAATGATTTTATGATATCTGTTGAATATGATAACGGGATAGATGGTGCTAACGTTCTCTTTGAACACTTTTTTTTTTGTCTTCTTAAAATGAGAATTCTATTTTTCCTGTTGCAATATTACCCCTCCCCCCCTTTCCTTCTCTTTGTGGTCATTTATTATTTATAACTGCACTGTTTAGAGACTTCACACAGACATACTTGCAGACACACACACACACCCAACTGAGCCAGACATGTCTTAAACACTTGTGAATTTGTGTGACATTACGATGACTATTAATAATAAACGCTTTTTGATAAATCCAGAAGGGACAGGATGTGGGGTCTTTTTTTTTCTTACATGAGTCAAACTACTTTCAGTATTTATAATACTTGTAGGTGTTTAATGTGTTTAATGTGTAGAGTTCAGGACGTCCGAGGCATTCTCCACTCGCACAAAGAAAACGAAACAGCAAATTGATGTGGATTAAGTTGAATGGATCTCCAGAGGAATCTTAAAATCTGAATCCATCCTGGTAAGAGATCAATGACTCAATGAGGAGCTGGGGGCTGGACTGGGTTTGGATTAAGCTTCGGTATGGACAGTGGGTTTGTTTTGTTTTGTTTTATTTATGCTTCTTGTTATTCCGGTAAAATTACTAGGGATAACTTTTAAGGAATGGATCTCGATTTACATTTTGCGTGTCTGCGTGCGTCCTGAGTACGAAATTGATTTGAAGAAGAATGCGTTTGGAAGAAGACACTGAGTTTATTTAAGTCTTGGGGGGTAACTGCTGCTCCTCTACTGATGATCAGTTTAATAACGACATAAAATTAGA
>NC_090919.1:5945257-6180257 GCF_040956055.1 Brachionichthys hirsutus
TCCTCAATCCAACAGGATGTTTTTAATGTCAATACACGCAAACTATTCTGATGCGATGACCTCCAAAAGGAGGAAACACTTCGACGTCCTGCATTCAACAAGTCGGTGCTTCGGTAACCTTTTGACCTCTGCAGGCATTAATAGTGGTCTTCCTCCAAACCTGAAAGTCCCCAGTGTGATCTAGATCAGTCCTTGGAATCCACGTAAAGTTTATACATTCTGATCGGTCTCGCCAGCAGAGACCTATGCCAGAACACAATGTTGAACTTCCAAGAAGTGGGTCAACTTCTTTAGAAAAGAATTAGAGTTCAGCTCAACTGTTCCAGACACTGCGGGGGGGTGGAGCAGCGACGTGGGGGGAGATCCTGAAATGGAATCAGTGGTCAATGATGTCTCGCTTTCCCAAATGTCAAAAAAGTTGCACGTAACTCACTCACAATCCGAATGTCAAGGGCAGACGTTTGAGCTCAACAGAAGAGGCGCTGTTCTGCCAAATCAAACGGAAGAAGTTTCAAAGTTTCTCGGGAGACGTGAAATGAAGAGGTATTTGTGAGAAAGGGAAGAGAAATAACGCCCAAAGACGCCAAATTCCTGTTGTTCCCGAGAGGATGCGAGAAGTGTGAACCTCATTTACAGCAAGAACTCACAGAACATTAAAAGAAAATAGACCCTGATTCGGTGTATTCCGCAGTCACATCATCTCATAATGAGATGACAAAGAGCGCGAGCATCAGGGGGGAAGGTGCGTTCAGGTTCCTTGTCGTTCCTCGCTTTTCATTTTTCCCAGTGATGGAATTCTCTCTGCTCAACACACTGGATACCCCCCCCCCCCCCCCCCGTTTTCAGCTCTCCTGAACCTCAACTGATCAGACAGGGCGCCTCACTCTGACCCCACCGCCTGACACACAACACCCAGCCCCCCACTGCAACGCAGACAGGGTGAGAAGGTGGGGGCTATGGCATGCCCTGGATATGAGAGGCGGAATGCATGTGCTAAGAGGAGATGTTGGAGAGAGGCTGGGGCTGATAAGGCTGGAAAGTGGAGAGAGAGAGAGAGAGAGAGTGGGGTGAGGAAGAGGAGGGGGGGGGGGGGTTGAACATAGAGACAGAAGTCTGACATACTTCAGACAAAGAACACAGCAGCTGTGAGCAGAGAGTTGTTCAGACATTGTTTTTACTTTACTTTTAATTTGAATGCCACACGTGGAATAGAAAAGACTCTGAATCAGCTCCAGTGGAATAGAGTGGAATGGTGAAGAGAAGCGGCATCAGGAGGTCAACGGAGCATTCAGGGTTCAGGAAGCTCCGAGAAACCCTGACTGAGCATTCCAGGACGAAAGAGAAAACGGGAAAGGACTCTTAAAAGTAAACCGCGGACGAGCAGTGGAGGATTTGACTTGGTCTCGGACATCTGGAGGGAGAAGTCCAACTTTGTCCCGCAACGAGATGTGAGTAGATCAGTGACTCTGCGTCCCTCAGACACGTTTAAACCAGCCGGGAATACTCAAAGGAGTACTTCACTCGAGAAAAAACAGGACAACGTTACATATCTGAGAAAGACCAAAATAAGAGAAATGGAAGCGAAGCAGCTTTTGAGTTGCACCCCAGAAACCCCCGTCTGAGACACATTCAAACCAACGTCCAAAAAATACAAACAGAAATTAGCTAAATAGATGAATTTAAAAAAAATGCATCCCTTCTACGCTTTGGTTGTTGTGTGCAGAAAGTTTCATGACAAATACTGAAAAGTATTTGAGATCTGTTCAGGACAAAGACAAAAAAAAACAATTAGAAAAAATCACTACAATGAGCTTAACGCCAATTTGTAGCCATGGAAACAAGGTTTAAAAAAAAACAAAAAAACAATAGCATGTACAACTATAGAAGAGCTTCAAAAATGATGACAGCCACGCTATAAAAAGTGAAGTGGCAGCTACAATGCACAACGTTCGCTCATTTCTTAATTTGGATCGAACAATGACTTTTAAGAAACACCATTCAACAGTCCGTGAAACGGGGGGGGGGCACCACATCCACTTTCCTGCCTGGGATTCCTGCGTGACCTCCAACCTTTAAACAACACTTCAGACAACAATGGGAGAAAAACTTTTTTTTCCCCCCCATTTCTGCAGTTATTTTGCAGGAAACCTTTTTTTTTCACAGATGTCCCCTCTCTGACCCCACCCCCCACCCACCCACCCCGCCCCCCGCCTGACCTCTGAGTCGTGAGGATATCCCGTGCCAGACACAGCTGTGTACCACATAGAATCCTGTCATAGTACAAAGTGGATCTCAAAGAGCTCCCAATTAGAAACGAAGCTTTGACGTGATTTCGACACAGAAGAGGTCGAATCGGAAAGACAAACGAAAGTGTGATAATCAATACGGGATTATTTCAGGACGACGTCAGAAAAAATTACAATATATAGGTGGTTTGTAAGTATTCTTTATTCATTTAGTGCTGATCCGTACAATATTCTGTAAATGATGACGATGATGGGTTTTAAATATAAACTAAATATACTACCGCTACTTTATGACCCGATTTTAGCTGCACATGTTATTTGGAAAGACTATTGGTTGTATCTGGACCTTTAATCCGTCTCATCTTATCTGACAGGCCTGACGTTTACACAAACAGACTTTCATCCAGTTACCCTTCATCTCTCTCCCACGCTAACATAGTAGCAATGGCAGCTCTGTGATATCCATCATGCAGCAGATGGCAAGGCCAGCGTCCTGACGGATAACACACCCAAGCCATGGGAAGCACACGGTGCAGCGTAACCATGGCACCAGGCTGCGGAGACACGATGCCAGCCTCTCGCCTCCTGGCGCCGATTCTGATTGGATGATGTTCGTGTCTGTGCCGACAGTTTGCCCGTGAGGATGGCTGGTACTCTGGAGAAGGGGCTCCCACCAGCAGGCCCTGGACCTGTCTGAGGAAGAGCTGCCACCTCATCAGCAAATCAGCCATCACTCCGCCACCGCCGCCGTGGGGGGAGGCGCAGACGCAGCTCCACGGGGAGTCGTGCCTCCTCCTTACTCTGCAGCCGGAGGCGGGGAAGGTCCTCTGGAGCTGCGGGGCTCCCTGGACTGCTGGGCCTGCTCGGTGCTGGTGACGGCGCAGAACCTGATTATTGCCGCGATCAATAGCTGCCTGGCGGGGCTGGTGTTCGGGACCGTCCTAACGCCGGCCATTGTTATGGTGGTGTTTGGATTTCTCTGCCACTCCACAGTAAGAACAGAAAAGGAAAAATGGATGCGCACATAGATGTGATTCTTTTTTTTGTGTCTAATCTCTTAATTTTGCTCTTCAGGTTTGAAGTGGTTTGGCCTGGGGGTTTTGGGGCGGGGGCGGGGGCGGGGGTTGACCACGGTTCAGAGATTTTTAGGCGTACCGCTGGCGTTTCTAAGGCCGATGACCTCCTTAGTGACCGCAGAGACCGGGATTTCTCTGTTCTCCCATTCCCCTCGCAGTAAAACCTCATGTGACAGCAGATTAGAGAGGGATTAACCAGAACCTGGAAGGGTGGAGCGCTGGGAGAAAGCTAAAGAAGAAAATAATTCCTAAAAAAAGAAGAGATTTATCAAATAGTGCGGGCAGAAAAGAGCGCACGTTAAAGACGTCATCGGGACAATGTTTAACACCAGAAAGGACTTCCTGGCTCAGATCGGGAGCATCCCAGGATCCCCCCCCCCCCCCCGTACTCACCGATGTCTCTCATTCGCTCCTTCTTTAATTCTACGTGAATAACTCAAAAACTGACCTGACAATATTCCTTCTTTTTCTTTTTTACGACCAACATCTGGAAACGGCCGCGTTCATCCGTTCAGGTAATCCGACTTAGTGAATAACTCTCGGGGGGGGGGGGCTCTCCTGAAATAAAGACGCCTGCCCTGCACCCCCAGCTCTCCCTCATTCCTGAAAGCCCTTTTTAACTTTCCTCCTACATTCACATCAGCCTTCATGTGGCGATAAGGATGATTCAGGCCTGCTGTCGCCCCCCCCCCCCCCCCCCCGTGTTCCTGCCCGACCTGTTTGGACAGGAAGTTATACAGTACTTGACCTATTTCTATCAGATACTCATGGTAGTTTACAATGCAGTTCTTCCCCCCAGGTTCGCCCTCATGGGACGATGCCCTACTGCTCGGATCTGCTGACCGACGGAGGCTGCGTGGCGCTGCTGGTCGTGGGCTTCCTCTTGGTCACCCCTTTGCTGGTCCTGGCCCTGGCTGCGTACTGTCGCCTGGCCCGACACCTACAGCTAGGCTTGTGCTTCATCCCGTACAGCCGGGCCGTGTACAAGAACCCGCCGGCCTCCCGGCACCGCGGCCTGGCCGCGAGCTGCTGCGGCGCCGGAGACGGAGCAGATGGTGGTGGGAAGGGAAAAGTCTGGGTGTGGGATGGGGGGGGGGGGGGGGTCTGTCTTACCCGATCAAAAAGATTTATTCTCATTACTTGCTTCATTTTATTGATCAGGCGGGATTCATGAAGTTTCCCATGAACCAAAACGGACAATCATTTTTTATTCACATTTAACAATTGTATATTTCCCACACTGGCATTATGAACAACATCATTTGCTAAAGTAGATTCCCGATATCTTTTTTTTTTTAAACAAATAAAGTTGTCTGAATTCAGCCAGAATCGTGTTTGTCCCCTTATGAGCAAATGACGGGAACGTTTGAGTCCTATCGTTGGAAAGGGAAAGAATTATTCAAGGCTGTCAGTGTTTAAATTGGGAATAGTGTTGGACTGCCATCTGCAGGAAAATGGCACATGCGTCATCATGCGTCAAGACAGGTTGGACAGAGAGGATTATTAGCGATAACAATGACGTCATCACTATTATAAGCAAAGCTATAGAAACCACATTTTTAGACATGCGCAGTGGAGGAGATATAGACCATGAAGGAACAGAACCTGCAACCAGGACTATCGGGCTGATCTACAGCCATGGAGCGGAGCACCTTCAGGATTTTAAATGATTTTAAATTAAATTGTCCCGCAAAGAACTCTCCACAGACAGACATTAAATAAACTGTTTATACTGAAGTGATACTTGGACAGATTATTCCTGAAGGGAACGAGAGTGCATAAAATACATTTAAAGATCCCGATTAAAGATCCTTTATTGACACCTGAATAAACTAGAAAAGTCAGGAATCCTTTGATCTGGATAGAAATAAACACGGGTTGAAGCAGATTAACAATTTAACAAATAAAATAATTTAATTTACTCTTAAAAAAGGTTTGATGAGCTATAGCTAAGTGAATGAAATATGTAAAATACCAATAACGTAGAATTAATAATAAATAGTTTATCTCACAAAACGGGGCCTTTGTTTCTAGGCCTAAGGAGCAGACGCGCAATTTGCTTATTAATCAATATTATTGGTTAAATTAAATTAAAGTCCTGCACAGGAAGGAGGAAGTAATCAGCGGTGCGTAAAAGGCACCTGTTGTCCGAAAAGGCGCTGGTTGCAGAAGAGAGGTAACTCTCGCGAGAACGCTGCCACGGTAGCCCACGCGGGGACAGACCCTCACCTGGAGGGGCAGCAGGTAAGACACCGAAGGCAAGGTTTCAACAAACCGGTGTTGCTGCTTGACGAGCCTGACGCGGCACGCGCACGGGCACGGGCACGCGCAAAGGCGATTGCTTGGTCGGACTCTGTGTAGGAATGTTGTTTAGAACGCGATTTGTCTTTGAAGTGATCATTTTCAGATGCATAAGCAAAGTTTAGATCTTTATTTGATTGAATGACAGGCTGCTCGTGTCCGGGAATGTCACGCGCGGCGTGATGGAGTAGATGTTGCTGTTCCTGGGTCGTGCGCGTCAGGGCTGCGACGGATGAAGAGATGGTTCAAGTACTTGAATAAGTACAAAAATATGTTCGGACTCCATGAGAATAAGACTTAAGTACATAATTTATTTAAAGTTCTTTACTTTAAGGATTCTTATGTTTAATTCTTATTTTCTTTGCTTGTGTTCTTCCTGTTCTAAATGTTTTTCCACCTTTACTGACCTCTCTAAGAAGGTATAAAGCAAACTAGGCACAAGTGCGATGTTGTTCCTACAACAAATTAATAAAGAGATCAAGTTTGGGATCTGCACAGTTCAAAGAAAACTTGAAAAGCACTCAGAGTGCAAACCTCCGCCAAGCAGCTCATTCCCCTCGTAATTGGATTTACATATAAAAATAGCAGTCTTATATAATAATAATAACAATAACGGTTTAACTGTATTTTGAATGCACTTATTCAGTAGCTTGTTTAAATTCTGCTTACGGACTGTAATGTAAAACTACTTTAAAAGTAAAGCGCAAACACGGAAGTAGCATCATCACGTGACATAAACAGTACCGCAAAGCATGCCGGGATGTACCTTGCTCTTGTGTTTCCTTGTTTCCTGCGTTTTGATAGTAATATTAAGTCATATTTATTGAGAGGACGGGTGTTCCAGGTTCGGAACGAGGGGACATTTTGTGTTGTTGTTGTGAGTCTTTACTTAATGGCCACACCGTGAGTCTGATCGGTGTGTCGCTGAATCACGTCCCCGTGCGTGACTCCAACAACTCATACTTACCTGGCAGGGGAGACACCATGATCACGCAGGTGGTTCACCCAGGGCGAGGCTCCGCCATTGCACTTCGGCGGTGCTGACCCTTGCGAATTCCCCAAATGTGGGAATCTCGACTGCATAATTTCTGGTAGTGGGGGACTGCGTTCGCGCTCTCCCCTGATCAGCTGTTTAAAGGAAATGGGAGATAATAGCTTATTATATGTAATATAGTACAACTATTATATTTTGTGTTATATGTTATATTCGGTTCTGTCCATTGCGTACCGTTTTTCTCAATAAATGTATTTCTAGCGCGATCTAAGTGTTCCGTGCGGAACTAAAGTCCTGGGCCTCTTTCCGCACAGACGCCTCTGAGTGTCGGACAACATTGACTGAGACCCTTCGTGCTTTCTCGCCAAAAACGAGAATAATAATTAAATTTGTCATATTCAGGTTGCTGCCAAGTTGTCAAATTTTGCAGTTTTAGCTTGTTTATCTAAAATTGTATTACGATTTTTAAATAGTCTAAATATATATATTTTTAACTGCTTTAATTAACTGATTTAACTACTTTAACTTCTACTTTATTTGAAACATCACCCTAACGCTTCGCTTTTATTCATACAAGCTCTATTTTTGCATAAACGACTTAGCATTTTAAGTCATTTATTTCGGGACCGAAAATCAACCGACCCGGACCACTTTAGGTGCTACACCGCTCATGAGGGCAGCTACGCGCCACTAAAGGCTTTCATTTCCTCTAAACAGCTGATCAGGGGAGAGCGCGAACGCAGTCCCCCACTACCAGAAATTATGCAGTCGAGATTCCCACATTTGGGGAATTCGCAAGGGTCAGCACCGCCGAAGTGCAATGGCGGAGCCTCGCCCTGGGTGAACCACCTGCGTGATCATGGTGTCTCCCCTGCCAGGTAAGTATGAGTTGCTGGAGTCACGCACGGGGACGTGATTCAGCGACACACCGATCAGACTCACGGTGTCGCCATTAAGTAAAGACTCACAACAACAAACACACAAAATGTCCCCTCGTTCCGAACCTGGAACACCCGTCCTCTCAATAAATATGACTTAATATTACTATCAAAACGCAGGAGACAAGGAAACACAAGAGCAAGGTACATCCCGGCATGCTTTGCGGTGCTGTTTATGTCACGTGATGATGCTACTTCCGTGTTTGCGCTTTACATTTGCAGTCCGTATACCGGTAGTTTTTAGAATGTAACGATGTAGTTCTAAGGTAGCGAATAACTCTGAAGACATAAAAGTGAAAACAAACTTTTGCGCAGTTTCCATTGATCAGAACATTACTTGAGATGCGGAAAATTGAGGCGGCGCGACAAAACATAATGTAAACTCCCTAAAATGTCTTCAAGTTACGTTAGTATTATTCCTTCAGCCATACACGGCACATTCCACAAATTATTTATAACTTCAGTATATTGCAGAAGACACACTTTTATTAATAATATATTATAAATAATATATTAATATAATTTATTAAGGTGGCACTTTGAATACCGACTTCTGTGTGCACACTCACATGTCCTTATTTGATGACGTAATGAATGTTACCAGGAACATATAATTACATTTTTGTTGTCGATCCAGAAGAGATTCTGGATCAATTTGAGATTTCCATTAACATTGCAGTGAATGGAGCTTCAAAATTTCTCGACTGATTGTCGACCAAATTTCTGGAATTTGATGCAGCCATGCAGGGTGGGGGGGCCTCTAACTCACCACCGAATTTAATCTGGTTCCGTATAGAATGACACTAGGAAAATATATTAAATATTAACATTTAAAAACCCGATTTACTGATTCAAAAATCAGTTAAAAATACAAATACGCTCTGATTCACTTTTACTTTTCATGGTTGGTGTATAAAGATACCAAAAACAATTTAGAACATTTTGATGATGATCCAGATCACCATGTGGACGGTGTAAATCCAGTTCGGAGAGGAACGAGCTGCTTGGCGGAGGTCTGCGCTCTCTGAGTGCTTTTCTAGCGTTCACAGTAAACTTAATTGGAAAAAAATAAATTGTCGCAAAATTAAATGAATCAATGATTGCAAGAAACTATTTGGTTAGTAAAACAATCTTTCAACCGGGTCATCCATAAATTAAATCTGTAAATATAAACAAAATAAAGTATTTAAAGACTTTAAAGAAATAAACCAATGGATTTATTATGAGCGTTTAATATTTTCACACATGGGGGGGGGGGGGAAATATCGCCGTGTAAAGAGTGACTGTCCTGGAAACACTTTCAAACTGCCCGACTAAGAGCAACTCTAAAGCTCCAATGCTAAGACATTATGGCAATAATCAATTTGGAGGCTTCATACAACTGTCGACCCTTCGAGGCAAAGACTTGAAGTTGAAGGCAGGAGGAATCGCATCAGCGACACACACACACTGCTGTTCAGCCAGGCATTACCTGTTAAGCCTCTGATGGAAGGAGGTCAGGAGAGGGAAAAGCAGAACGGACAGGACGTCAAGACGCCCCCCCCCCCCTCACCATTTAGGAGAGGGAGCACTAAGGTATGTAAATAAACCGATTTCAGCTTTGTGGATGGATATATATATATCAAATGTGTGCTACTATAAAGGGAAGTCTTTGGAGTTAATCTTGTAACTCTTTTTTTAATCTACAGCATGTCCAAGGAAGTCGAGGACGTTCCCGCTGCTCTCCCCACAGCCTCAGCAGACGGGTGCGTTTAGCTTTGTCTTTATCAGACTCTAATAGACGACTAATCATTTGCGTTTATCTCCAATGTGTTCTCACACTGACGTACCATCAAACACACTTAACAGCAAATGTATAAACATCACCTTTTCCTTTTGCTACACGTATATGTGTTTTTTTGACTCGCAGCAGCGATGATGCCCCCAAAGATTCCTCATCAGGCTCTGTTTCTGAAAAACCCAAGAAGTCACTGAAGGCGTCCAAGAAGAAGAACACGGAGAGCATGAACAAAGTCTACAGCTCTGTGCTCGACAGTGTTTTCGGGGCGGTAAGAGAGCTGACGCTGACATTTTGTGATTTTAATGCACAGAATATATATATATATATATATATATATATATATATTCTATTTCTGTTTAAGATTTGTTTTGTTTCTTTGCTTGTTCCCTCATTTGATAAAGGCCATAAAAACTTGAAGAATTCAATTCACGATAACAAGCGTTATTATATAAGCATTCGTGAAATGACAACACAGACAATTCACATATATTGTTTTTTGTATATATAGTGTGCATCCATCTTCCTAATTTTAACAATGAATTAAATTACTGTTTCTGCAGGAGAGAGAATTGGCTCAGGCTGAGTTGGATGGTAAGTTTCACTCTCACAGTTCAACACCATTAACATTATCAATGCCTTATTCAGTATGTCAGTATTAAATTAAAAAAATAATAATTTTAGTCCTGGATGTTGTATTTAACGAGTACGTAATATATACATTTTAATTAGTTAATGATTTGTATTTATTCTACACAATTTCCTGCCATATTTCCCGCCACACATTCTATAATAACTAGACACAAATAAATATTACCACGGCGTGCAAAAGCTGCAGCAGCGAATAAAATCTGACCAATACTATTACTATTTACTATAATATGAATTTGAAGTTCATTATGCTGCAGCAGCTGAACAGCATTGCCCTCATAAATACTCTTCTTCTGCAGCAGTTGCAAATCCGGTGTGACCCCTGACCTTTTCTTGTAGAGCTGCAAGAGGCCTTCAAAGAGTTTGACTATGATCAAGATGGATACCTGAACTACAAGGATGTGGCTGAGTGCATGAGGACCATGGGATACATGCCCACAGAGATGGAGCTACTGGAGATAGTACAACAAATCAAGATGAGAAGTGAGACTTTAGGCGATATAGTACGTTAATTTAAGCAATAAAAAGCATACTTGACTCCGTTTCTTGGGCCGCCTCCACAGTGGGAGGGTTGATGGACTTTGAAGACTTTGTGGAACTGATGGGACCCAGGATGATGGGAGAGACTGCTCACATGCTGGGACTCAAAGAGCTCCAATCAGCCTTTGTACAGGTCGGTCAGCCAAGGAGAAATGTATTCATGTGAGCTGCTCTATCTATCCATATATATATATATAAATAATCACTTCCTCTGTTTTAAAAGTTTGACCTCAATGGAGATGGAAAGATCAACCAGGATGAGATGAAGGAGGCGATCAAGACGATGCTGGGAGAGAAATTGAAGAAAGGAGAACTGGAGGAGATCTTGAAGGAGCTGGACATTAATGCCGATGGAAGCATCGACTTTGAAGGTGAGAGTAAAAACACTAAGAATGTAACCGACCGTTTGCTGTTTGCTCGGATAAAGTCGCCGCTGACTTGGCTCTTTCTGTTTTACCTTCCCCCGCTGCTCAGAGTTTGTGATGATGCTCTCCATTCGCTAGCAGGAGACTGACAGCGCAGCAGGATGAAGGGAAACAAGCTCTGAATCATTCCACGCAAAGCAAACGCAGCGATCCGGCCCTTGGTAATTAATATCTGTAATGCAGGCACAGCTCTCTGTGCCGTAACGTGCCTGATATTGATACGAATGAATTTTGGAAAGCAGTGATGCTGAAAGTTGTGTTCATTTTTTCCCGCCGTGACACAACACGTAAATAAGAATGAAATTATTTGGTATTTTAATCGAGAAATAAAAAGGAAATGGCTTCTAAATGTGCTTTTTTTTAAAAATTAAACATGACACTATAACAAAATGCAACATAATAACAAATGAAGCCACACGTTTGAACATCTCAGACAGACTTTATTCCAAAAACGGGTCTTCGGTCATCTTTAAGCCGTTCAAGCAAAATGGAAATGCAACAAAAGCCGGAACGATAGAGCGTATAAATAAAATATAATTTAACTTAAAAATGTTAATAAGAATGTCAGGCATAGTCTCTTCAAACCCGAGAAGCATTTGCATATCCAAAACTAGAATGCAGGCATGAGGGTGAAAAAAAAAGTTACATTTCCAAACTGGCAACTATTGACTATTAAGTATAACCTCAAACTATATGTGATCTGCAACATGTAGCACAAGATGGATGTTGCAAATCAGAGAAGGAACAGATTAGATTTGGAGATGATATCCGAAACGGCGCAATGGTGCTCCGGAGTCTGTGTTCCTCCAGGAGGAGAGGTGGAAGATCTTTGGGATGAAGTACAGTGTAACGTTGCACTCTTGTCCTTCTCTTTGGGGGAATGTTTGCTCTGTAAACTTTGTGACCATCAGAAATATCGTTCAAAAACAAAAAGCAGCATTTGTAAACAAAAGTATCAGAAAGTGAGTTGCTGAGTTCGTTTTCTTTTTTGCACGTTGCATGGCACTCACATTAGCAGGGTTAAGCGTATTCCAGCATCCATCCAAACGTTACTGACACTGGATGCTGCATCGTAGGATGCTGTATCGTAGGATGCTGCATCGTTGGATGCTGTATCGTGGGATGCTGCGTGGTATTAAAGCCCGGGGCAAACACACGTTTCACAGCTTTGTATGATTAAGGTTTGTGTCTCTGTGACGACTTTAGACCAGCATCATGCATGGGGGGGGTGTTTAATTCAAAGGTCACGCTGCACTGCCACCCAAACATCACATCACAGCCTGCTTTAATGTGGAGCCCAAAAAAACACCGTCACGTCTTGCGATATCAAACCTCTGATGTTCCCCATTCCTCTTGTAACTTCTTAGGCTACGACGTTCGCCCTGCAGGCTGAAGTGACCCATCTTTGTTTTTTGCCCCCTATGCGAACTTGCATCCGATCTTTTCACGCCAGTGCGAACGACACGGATCCGTTCTATATGTGGTCCTAAATCCGATGCGTATCGGATCTTCTGCAAATGCGTCTTCAGTCTGAACGTTCAGGTCGCATTTATCCGACCTACACGTCATTGATGCACGACATACTATACGGCACTACCACCCCCCCCCAACTTGAGCATGAAGCCCTGCAGTGTGATCGTAGTAAGTTTTCCACAGCAGCTGCTAGACCAGACATGGGCAAACCCAGGCCCGGGGGCCGTATGCGGCCCGTTGGTCTTTTTAATCCGGCCCGCCAAACTTGTCCAAATGATATCATTAAATAAAATTGTATTCTAATTAAACCTCATTCATTTGACCTTTTCCCTGTAATGCTGCCTGTAAAAGGCCAAATCCTTTAATGCAATAGCTTTCATGTGTCATTTATATTAGCTCACACAAATACTCCATCCATCTGTTCTTGGTTCGGCCCCTCTGTCAAGTTTTAGAACCTATTGTGGCCCGCGAGTCAAAGTTTGCCCACCCCTGTGCTAGACTAACAACGCTACAGCTTCTTGGCTTGCTCATCTGCAAATACAGCCATGATGTCATGAACCCAGATGTCTCGTTCTTCCTGGGACGTGTCGACCAGAAACACGGTCAGCTTCCTATCCCAAGGGTTAGCGGCTTCCTGCACGGCTTCAAGCTGGGCCACAAGCGGCTTCTTCTCCACGTGGTTCCTGAAAACAATGGAAGCTTCCTCCGACCACTGCCTCGGCTTGGGTCCTGTGAGGGGAGACGGGTACCGGGGGTTAAGCTCACGATGCTGCTAAAAAATAATGGCAATAAGTGTTTAGACTGAGGAACTAGAGGAAGATCTGGGCTATTCCCGCAGTTTCACTTTTTCATGTCTTCAAATCAACTGCGTTGAGACAAATTGAATATCTGAGCGTTTTAAAATAACATTTAGAAGGATTTATATCGATCATTCCTGACTTGGCGTTATGGACTTGTTGGAAACGGTTTCAATTTATGGAAATAAAAATCCAGCTGACGCTGAAACCTTGCTGCTGACCCTGGTTCCGGTTTACGAACCTGTGAGAGCTGCATACGTGCATTTTAACAGATTCGGGTTCATAATAAACGTCTCGTTAAAGTTTGATGGTTAAAAAGCACGAAGAGATCGTCTTTAGTTTCTCTACCTATCTCTCACATCGCGTACAGTGAATCCCATTTTTACGTGGTGAATTTACTGTCTAAGTATTTAGACCCTTTTGATCTTGATCTTTAATTAAACTTGATTACCCTCGCCGAAGGGGAGGAGAGGGTATTGCAATTGGGTGCGTTTGTTTGTCTGTCCGAGCCAATAACTCAAAAACTAGTAACCCAATCGACTTGACATTTTTACACAAGCAAGGTTCTGTCCGTGGCTCGGTCCTCCCCGAGAATGGCGTTGATCCGGATCTGGATCCAGATTCTAGAATGTTTGAAAGGATTCTTTAACATTGCGAGATAGGGCACTTGGAGGCGAGGGTCTGCAATCTCTGATTGTTCAGCTTGTTTAACCAGGAATACTTCTGAGACAGTCATTTTGGACAAAAAATAATGACTGCAATAACTTAACTACAAAGAAAAAGGAGAGTCCAGACTTAACCACCATCAAATTGGCTGCCATAAAAGTGACTAATAACTAATTTTGTCGCGCTCTACTCCAAAAACAGAAAAGGAATCGTCCCCGACTCAAGTGAGCTAAGCCCCTTTTTAATTGAAGTAAATAGGAAGTAAAACGCTTGAAATTAAAATAACGCAGCAAATCTAAATTGCTCGAATAAAGCATGAGTACATCAAAGTAATCTCTCTGTCCTTTTACTTAAGTAAATGTGCTTAATTACTTTTCAAATATGAAAAGCGGCCTGAGGCGGAGTCGTGGACGGACACTCACCGGCCAGCTGAGCCGTGATTCCCTGGAAGGGCAGCTGCCTGAACTCCTTGATCAGAGGCCTGAGCTGAGCGGCGCCGACCAGCTCGTGTTTCCCGTAGTCCAGCTCGTATACGGACACCAAACCGTTGGCCAGAACTCCTTTCACCAACACGCGATGCCAGCTGAGGAGCCGGGGGGGGGGGGGGGGGGGGGCATTTAGACTCGTTCATTCACCCTCCTTCTGCTCATCCCTTCCTCCATTCTTTCTTTGAGTAACCTGTGCGGTTGTTTTTGGCCGAGGTCTTCGCGACACATAGCGTGATGGTTTTCCCTCAGTGAAACGGAATCACCGCTGAACTCACTTGTTCTCCACTTTCGCGGCGTAGATCTGATTCCTCTCGGCACCGAGCGCTTCCTGCTCCGTCTTGCTGTAGTACAGGATCATCTCTCCCATCAGCACCACCAGTTTGTACATGTCCCTCCAGGGCTGCAGCACAAAGTGGCCCGGATGACACGCCACCGGCACGTACACGTCCATGTTGTTTCCTGAGAGGAGGCAGACGCATGAAAGGGCGTCGTTTCCAGGCTTCTCCGAGGTCGCGCGGTATCCCGGCTTGTATTGAATTCGTGATTCGGAGTATTCGCTACCTGCTAGGGGCAGCTCCAGTAGCGGCGGCAGCTGGAGAGGGGGCGCGGGGGGAGACGGCGCCCTCTCGAGTTGAGGCTTGGCTGGAACAGGAAGTGGTGCCGGACTCCCGTTAGTGAAGTTACCGGCGCTCAAAGCTGATGAGGATAAAGCGGAGATCTTTGCAGCGCTGTGAAACGAAATGAAGGACGTGATAATTATGAACCCGTCGGCTGCTGGACGATGAGAGCGAAGCTCGGAGCTGCGAGAACCTGTGGCTCGTCAGGAAAACGTCCGGCTGCCGCTTGAACAGCTCGGATTGGGCCATCTGGCGGTTGAGGCTGCGGGCCGGGTCATGAAAGTTCTTGTCGGTGAAAAGGTGTACATAGACGCAGCGCTTTGTTTCATCCAACTTGGCAACCTGGACGGGAGGGGCAACATGTTTCAGATGTTTGCTACGCAACAGCATTCCAAAACCGTTTGATAAAAGGTAGCGAGGAATATTTGATCAGAACGGGGGGGCGGGGAAACGAAACTGACGGTCACACGTTTACACGCTGGGAAGGACGGGCGTCGACTGTTCACCTTCATGCTGCAGTCTGTGGCGTGGAGCGCTTTCTCTCGGAGCCATTGGACAGCGTCTGGGGTCCAGGACCCAACGCTGACGGCGAGGTCTGCCAGGCAGCACTTCACGGCCTGAACACAGTTTGGGGGGTCGCTGGGTGTCGTTACTGTCGCGCATCTGTTTGGGGAATCCGCCCTCGCTACAACAATCTATCCGGCTTCGCTACTTGAGGACGCGGAGGCTGACCTGCGGCGGGATAGCCACGGCGTCGCGGAGGAAGCGCGGCGGGATCTCTCTCAGTTCCGTCACCTCCACCGACGCCTGGACTCCCACGTCAACGAACGAGATGTCCAACACTCTGCTGCCATGAAGGTTGGTGATCTAAAGCCAGGAACGCAGACGTGGGGGGGGGGGAATCCCGCATTGTCGACGCGTGATCGCAGCGGTGAGCAAAATTAGGACCAGGTGGCTGCTGAGATGTCCAGTGGTCGTTCGCTGCCCCTCCTGATGCCCTCTTACCTCGACACGGGACCACCTGCCTTTGTAGCGAGCCAGACATCCTTTCCCACAGAAGGGTCTGGATACCAGGAACGCTGATGTCACCTAGAACACATTTTTCTCTCAGTCATTTCCCGGGTTCTTCCAATCCACTGTGGAAGCAGTAACGGCATTAGATCCACGTCGGCTTGAAGTGGATCGTGTTTGGTGACGTTTTACTACACTATATGAAGAAAGAACAAATTATGTGATATTATAAAAAAATATATATAAGGTAAGTTAGTCACATAATTCGACGTGGTGCGTTCAAATCCACTAAGTAAAAGTGCGTAGCTTCCTTCAGTCCTTCTTGTTGTGTGATGTCACTGCGATGAAAAAGCACCGCGCCTCTGAGATCTTCTTGGGATCAGTGTCATTTTGAAATGCACCAAAGTTCCCACGGTAACCACAAATCAGCTTTCCTGTGCAGGTGTCAGCGGGGGGGGGGGGGGTACCCGAAACATTTTGCTGGTCTATACTAACTGGTCTAACTGGATTTGAAATCATGAAAGTTCCTCTATGAATGTGTCCGGCTTGCTGAGGAGACGTTTTATCTCATGAATATGTATAAAACTCTCGTTGCTGCCGTTTATTATTCGTTTTAAACTGGTGCTACTCCTCGGGGCTAACGCTGCCTGATCGATGATCTGCAGCGTTCGAGGACAGCAGACGCCTCCCTAGAAGAAGCACCGACTCCTTTGTGCTAATAACAGATTGAGAGGCTCGGCAGTGTCTTAACTGCAGATTATCGACCTAATCACAATCTGTCGACAACGTCCCTCACAGAAGCCACACGTGGATTCACATGCTCGTGTGTGTGTGTGTGTGTGTGTGCGTGTGTGTGCACGACCTATCCTCTACTTCCTTTGAACCCCTCGTGAATCTGATTTGACCTGCTGGAATGAGCCTTAAGAAATGCTTTAGCGCATGGCGAGAAAGGTATTGCTCCTTCTGATGAAGGATAGTCGACGCATCTTTATCGCCCCAATCAAGGAATAGATTAGCCTGCTGCACATACAGGACGGACATTTAATGCTGCTCAGGCTTTGCTGTGAATGCGTGGAGTGACTGTGGAGGTCTTAATGCAGCTACTCTGTTAAATTAGCATTTTAAGAGGGATGCATCTATCATGTCTCACTAGGTGCGTTTACGTGGACACATTTAACCCGGTTAAAATCCTGATCGGAATAAAAATGCTTCATGGACACCACTTAACCGGAATAGTCTAACCCAATCCAGCCTGATCCGGTCACAATTCTATCCCGATCGAGAGGGGTGGTTTATACCGATTTGTAACCCGGTCAGGGCGCATGAAAACACTTATTCCGATGTTTCGGTACAAGCCGTCCTTACTGCGCATGTCTGTGACGTCAGCTACACGCGCTGCTGCTATTGCCGGAAGCTAGTTGAAGCAGAGCGAGCGAAAAGCACGGCGGGCGGAAGACAGAACTGGTCAATATCTGAGACAAACATGTTGCCGGAGACATTAAAGGAGGAAACTAAAAGCGCAAACGGGGAAAACGAGCGAAATAACGCTGACGTTTCAGGCAGAAAAGCGCGGAGCGATGATTTGTTTACAGCGGAAGTTGCTACGCTACGCTTCTTCTTCTACCATTTCCGGTGCTTTTGGTCAAACTGCGCATGTCAGAATATTCTGTTCCGATCAAAAGTGTGACGCATGAACACGCAAATCCTAATCGGATCGGATTTTTAGGGTCCGTGAACACGGCGCATCGGATCACAAGTTTACTCTGAACTCTGATCGGAATAAAGAAATTTTGTCCATGTAAACGCACCTAATCACTGTAAAATCTAAAATAACAGAGCTGACGATCCCGCATGAAAAAAAATAGGCGCAGGGCGTCAAAGGAAGCTCGACACGAACCTCTGAGTGGAAGTGGGTCTCAATTTCCTCCAGGATCACGTTCAGCTTGGCGAGGCCTTCGGAGGGCAGCAGGCAGTAGAAGGTCCCGTCTGAACAGACGCTGGTGACGGACACGTCCGCGTAGGTGCCGTTTACCTGAGCAGAGCAGAGTTTAATGCACTCTCGGCATGAAATTCCCCCCCAACAGCACACGTGCACACGTCCTCCCGTACCTGCAACGTACTGGCGAGCGTCCTGTCCTGCAAAGCTTTCACGCAGGCGGCGTTGACGTTGACGTCGTCTTCCTGCGACGTGTCGTACAGGACGACGAGAGGGACCGGCCCTCTTTCTAGAATCTCGGCCAACAAGATCTTTCCACTTGCCATCGACTCAAACGTCTTCAGCACGGCCGGCTCCTGACAGAAAGGCTCCAAGCCTGGAAAACACAAATGTGCAGACCGACTCGTCTTGGGTTTTAAGGGAGGCCCGAGAAAACAGAGAGGCAAAGGTAGAAGAGAGAGAGAGAGAGAGAGACAGAAAGATAAAGAGTTCTTTTTCAGACTCACCTGCCAGTTTACATTTGGCTGCTTGGAAAGGCAAACGGAAAAACTTCTCATGCAACTCGAGCACTTTGGTTTTGCTGACTACCTCCCAGAAGCCGTGATCCACATAGTGAACCTGCACGAGAAGAAAAAGCACATTTCCTCCCATCTCCGGGGAAATGCCACGTTGAACCTGCTCTCCTTTCCAATATCGTGAACAAAGAGATGTTTCCCCTACGGCCCACCTTGACCTTGTCGGCCATGACCTCGCAGATTTCTGCCCGAAGAATCTCCTCCTCCTCCTCTTCAGTCCTGACGGCAACAAGTTGTCCCGAGGAAGGACACGACAAAGGAGACGGGCTACTTTGGTCGGGGCCGTAAAACGCCCTCATTTCGTCCTCCATGGACTCCTGAGCTTGGGAGTAACCTTCTCCAATGTACCTACCGGATGAGGAGAGACAGACGGCGAGAGGTGTGACCTGTAGCGGTTTCCAGAACACTGGCACCAGTCCTACCTGAGTGTAGCTCCGTTGGTGCTGGTGGCCTCCATCACCAGCACAGAAGGGTACTCGTCTCTAGGGAGCTGCAGAGAAGGCACTGCGTGGCTGCCGGGCCTCCTCCAGAGCTCCTCCTCGCTGGCTGAGGAGCTCCTCCTATTGAAGTGTTCATCCCTTTGCCCTTCATCTCCGCAGCTGCCGCTGCTCCTCCGGTACAAGATGGCCCTCTTGGGCTTTTCGGGCATTGGGTAGTCAATGGTGCAGATGTCAGAGAGGAGGTGAAGATTCTCCAGGACGTGTCCAGGCAGCTTGGTCTAAGTCAACGAAATGCAAAAACAAAGAGATGAAGGGCACCTCATTCCTGGATTCAACTGAACATGAACTGATGGATTTAAGTTTCCACACTTTATATGTGTCCTGGAACAGCTTGGGGAGCGCGTGTGTCCACAGGCCGTTTGAGTACTTCCCCAGCAGCTCCTCCAGCTTCTGCTTCAGGTCCGGGTTGAGGGCCGCAGGGGGGGAGGGCGGACTCGGGGACGAGCCGGACGCAGGCGGAGACCGGGGCGAGTGCGAGCCCGAACGAGACGGGCGGCCTTTGGGGGGCGTCTGCTGAGCAGGGGGGTGCGAGGGCTCGCTTGTGGAGGCGGCGTTTGAAGCTGAGGCGGGAGCAGAGGTGGAGTTCGCGTCGGCCGGAGGGGAGGGGGCGGGTGCGGCGGTCTGTTCTTTAGCCGGATAAAGCAGCAGCTCTGAAGGGTTGCTGCTGCAGGTTTTCTCTACCTGGAGGATGAAACAGGGGGAGGAGTTAGTGTCAGCGTTGGGGAGGTTCAAATGCAGCAAAGCTCTTCCAGCAAGGCGGAGGTTAATTTCTTTCCAGTATTGCAAAGTACATAGAATATACTGAAGCTAAAAGGTGAACCCCCCCAGTAAGGAGTACATACAGTACATATGTGTGTCCAGGTCTCCAGGTCTCTGACGGACTCGGCTGGCAGGTCCTGCTTGTACAGCTCTCTGTAGATCTGAGGCAGCTTCGACACCCAGAAGCCGTTACTGTACTTCCCCAGGATCTCCCTGATGCGACCCTGGACCTGCCGGGGGTTGTGGGGCTTCCCTTTATCCAGACCGTGGCTCTCGTTAAAATTCGAAGGTGCTTGAGGAAAAAAAGGGAAGGAAAAGGAGAGACTGTAGGAAGTAGCTGCTGCTTTTGAACTTCTTGTCCCTTGTCCTTGGAAAAATAGAGATGACTTCAATCATAAAAGAGGAATGGAGGGAAGAATCATGAAGGATATTCCCAAATATAAACAAGACTAACACCTTCACAGGTTTTAAAACACAGCTCTTATCTGTAAAGGGGACCTGCAAGAGGCGGGGCTACTGTTCGTTGCCTTTGATTGGACCACACCTGTGTCCTTTAATGAGGTGAGTCTCTGTTGGCGTCACGCAAACGATCAGAAGTAATTCAGGTCTGGTCAAACGTTCCTGCTCGCAGATGGGGAAGTGTTTAATCTCAACATTTCAGCCTTTAGCGTCCCACTTACGGCGAGTCACTGGAGAGTTTTTGGAAAGGTGAGCATGCACCTCCTTCTGAAACCGCGATGGGAGGCTCATCCTTTTCTCCGACCTGCACAGGAGAGCAGAACAAGGAGGAGGATTTCTCGCAGTCGGTTGTGGAACAGAAGAAAACTGTACAGAGGGCAGTCCTGTGAGCCCCCCCCCCCACCCCCCCATCCTCGCACGCCGGCACCATGCAGCGGGAGAGCTAGACGCGCACACAGGGATGTGCTGATTCACTCTGTGTCTGTTTAAAAGCGTTAATCTACCAGAGAATAGAGCAGGGATCAGAAGGGACTCGCACCCCCACCCTGCCGTCACACTGAGCCCCCGACACAAAACTGATGTCAGTTGTTTAAACAGGGTGTGCAATTCTGTACAATGTTGGACCGAGCGAGGCCCGACGGGCTCCTTTAATCAGAAGATCCAGATGAATCCCCCCCCCCCCCACCTATCTGCAGCTGGGCTCCCTTTCCTGTGGTGTGAGCTCTGATTGGACATCTTGTTTGGACGCAGCCCAGTCCTGCCCTCTGCCTGGCCGTCCCTCACGTCCTTCGTCTGTCTGAAGTCTCCATGTCCTGCCCCTCGGCCGCTGCCTCCTCCTTTGCCCCCGCCTCGCCCCCAGTTGTTTGGCTGCCTCAGAGACGTCTGAGGCTTGGCTGTGTAGAGAGAGAGAGAGAGAGAGAGAGAGAGAGAGACAGAGAAAGGGAAGTGAAATGACAGACTCTGTGTCCTTTTTTTTTCTGCCTCTTGTGTCTCTAATTATTTATTCATTCGTGCCTTTCCAGAAAGATCTAGATTCTAGAACTTCCCTTCAGTGGCGACACGTGAGGAATTTCGTCACCCTTTATCTTTAACCGTCATCCATTTGGATTTCATCACCGGATCAACTTTTCTGCCTGCGAGGACGCGCTGCGTAGAACCGCGCGTCCGAGTCGCTGTCAATCAGCATGTTAAGACGGATACAGGAAACGCGCCGAGCTTCAGATCAGACATCGCATCACCTCACCGGCGTGGAAACACGGTCCCTGCTCCTCCCCGGGGAGGCGTCGGATAGGAGGGTTTATGAATCAGCTGTTCCCTCGTCTGTGGCTGCGGGGGTCTCAAATCTCAGCAGCCCCCTCTGCGCTCTCGGTCTCTGCCCACACCCTCCCCCCTCCTTCCCACTTCCTCCTCCTCCTCCTCCTCCGACTCTCTGGGAACATTCTGCAGCATCGTAGCCCAGCAAGGTGCATGTGCTGAATGCAAACATGCATACGTGAGTCTGCGTTAGCCACCTAGCGCGGCGCGTATGAATGTATGGTAATTCTCTACGTTCACAGAAGGGAACAGAGCCAGGCTGCTTGTGCTGCTTTGTCGCAGGACCGATACCGGCACAGACATCTCCTCGTTTTCTGCAGAGTCTGGAAAGGTGTGGAAATTCAATCGTCCTGAACAGATAAAGACAAAGCGACACTCGCGCTTCCTGCAGAGCCAACGTTTACACCACGGGATCGGCGGAGCTACCAAACGAGTCCTGGTTCCAGTTTCACTTTCATTTCACTGAAATAGAGAGTTATTAAAGACGTCTGTAAGGCTTTCAAATTAGCTTCAGCATGCAGAATACGCAGTAGACGTACAGATAAGCAGAAACTCTAACAGTCGATGTTCTTCAGCAGAGGCTGATAAAAGGCTAGAAGATTACCGGCGGTCTGTGCAGCCTGTGGAACTGGATTGTGGCTCCCTGGTGAACGCTCTAGTGAAATCAACAGCTTTCCTTTTCTTTTTCTTTTTATAGCTCATGGTGTAGAGAAACTGAAAGTCCACATGCAAAATGCAGAATATCTTGCAAACCGTTAATACACCGATTTGTCTTTGGAACCTGTGTTAAGTAGAAATCTTTGAAAGCCAAAGAACGCTGGAATAATCACAAAGCAAAGCAGGATTGTTTAAGATAACTAGTGCGTCTAACTAACTAGATGCGGTTAACTATGTTAGTTGGACGCGTCTGACTAACATAACTAGTGCATGGCTGTCAAAATCTTACCGCTGAGGACGAGCGGGGCGGCCGGCTTGACCCTCATCCGGGTGTCGACCAGGCGGGGTTGGCCTGTCTTCTTGGAGCCGCGCTGGCGAGCCACCACCTTGGCGGTACGAGCCGCCTCATTGGACCCCGACGTAAAACACAGCGTCTGAAGAGACGGAGGAATTTGGGCGGACACAATCAACAAAGGCGTTCATCGCACGAAAGCCGACGGCACGCACCTCTCCGGAGCGACTGCGCTCCGTGCGGACTAGAGAGGGCATGCTGGCTAGCAGGGCGTCCAGGTGGGGATACCCCAGCTGCTTGTGAGGGATCTGCTCCCCGGTCAGCTCCTTAAACTCCGCCTGCAGACGGGACAGCGACGTCCCACCTCTGTTGGCCTGGAGGACGAGCCGCAGCGTCTTCTTCAGCAGCTCCGCGTCAGCCATCTGAGAAGCACAGCGAGAGCAACACGTCCCAAAGTCGTTTTATTTCACCCCCCTAAACCATTTCAGCCAGGAGGTTTGAGATTATCTGCAAATGAACTCGGGTGTCAGAGTCTGACTGATTAGGCGGTTCTTTTTTCTTTCTTTTTTTTTTTTATCAAATATTGATTATAGATTTTTGAAAGTAACCAGCGTACTTTAATCAATTTGCAACTCTAAACTCGCACTGCAATGGGAGCCTTTCATTCTGTGTTCATTCTGATTGGTGCATCACGTTTCATATATTCATTTTCAATGAAAAGGGCTATTGATAATAAAGAAAACTTTATTTAAAATGTACAGGCAGTTTTTTTTAGGATTTGCAGCGTCCACAGAGAGAGACGCACCTCGGGAAAATTTGCATCAACATGTTTTTTTGCAATGCAACAAATTGCATAATTTAAATATATGAGTAACATAACATTAAATATGGTGCACAACTAGAAACGAGGAGCGTTCAGCTTCGCACTTATTGATCCGGCCGCTTCCTGACGGGACAGGGAAGCTAAAAATGACGTAACGTGTCATACTTCAACGCCACACCCTCCACCGGGAATAAAACTATTCGAATAGACTCGCTGTTCTCATTTACCGAAAAAAAATGTCGCCACAAATATTCTTATCAGACTGAATAAAAGTACCGGATCCGGTGTGCAGCCCGATCCGGCGACGGGACTGCACATAACACCGAGTTAAAAGTATCCGACCATCTCTCCGGGGAAAGCGGCTAGTAGCCAAGTTAGCTAGCACAAGACAGGAAGTGCATCAATGCTGTCTTCAAAATAAAAGCACCGAGACTTCGTCACCCATGTTGTAAAAGATATATTCGGCAGAGACGTTGTAATTTTGAAAGTTAAAAACCAGAAGTCGCGCAAATGCTGCCTTGATTATCTTTCGAACCATCCAAGAAGGAACCAAACCAAATAACCGGGCGAAACTTTCCCAAGAGTGAGAGCCATTAAAACGAGTCGTAATAAAAGCGAATAAAAACACGCTACCTTACTCTAAAAAGGAAATGGATGGTGGAAGTCAGGAGCCGGTCCAGGCGCTGTCAGAGCCGTCCCCGCCGCGAGACTGAGCTGCCCCCGGAGCGTCTGGTGCCGGTCCAGGATCAGCCTCTCCTCCAACACCTGATTGGTCGGCGGTGTCCGACCCCGAGGCGTACTGACAGGGGGGGAACATTTCCCCACTAACCCATGCTCATCCAGAAAGTATTCACGTCCCAAAATGATCTATTTATTGTTTTTAATAATACTGTCATTTAGTCACATGGTTGAATTATGCTGGTGTCTGTTTATGTCTAGATAATTTATTTATATGCCCCATTCCCAATGATATTTAATGTCCTGTAATCTCTGCCATCAATTTATCACAACCTATTCGCCATGTAATATGCCAAATCCTTCTTTATAAATGAGGTTTTAGAGGTTTAGTATTTTATTGTGTCTGTACTTCAGCCATCCTACTTTGATTAGCTGTCCACAGCCATCTATCTATTTTCTCTTACTACTTAGTTATGTAGTTTTGCTGGGCTACAAGGAACTGAAGGCTATCAGGCAAGAGGATTAAAAATTGCTTCATCATGTCTCCACCATTATTCTTATCCATTAAGAAATTTAATTGTCAATAAAACAACAATTATTTTTACTTTTCTATTTGTGGTGATGTGGGTAGAATGGTAGGTAGATCATACCTGGTGAATGCAAAGAACAAACTAAAACTAAAACGAGTTAAAATATGCCTTAAATGTAAAAACAAGTACCAAAAAAAATAAAAATCAATAACAGGATGCAACCCTTTGTGTCATTTAGAAAGCATCTGTGAACAAACACTGAATTCTCCGAGCCTCTGGGTTTCGATTGGTAAGCTTTTTTGTACAATAAGCAATGCGGCCGCTAGGGGCGCAAGCGCGCTCGTTTCTTCTTTTTTCTTTTTTGGCCTGTCAAACTTATATAAACACCGGAAGTGACGTGTGGAGAACAGAAAACACTGCCGGGTTTTAAGCTAGGTGGCAAAAATAAGAATAGGAGTAGCAATTATTGTTTGCATGAACGTCTAGAGGAGTCAGCGCCGGTACGTTCAAAGACAGGTATTTATGTAAATGACAGGTAGGCATAATTGCGTTATGATGCTAATTTTATGTTTGCTATCTCAAGAATACTTTTTTTTTTTACTTGGTTGCTAAGCCGATTTGGCCAGTTTTTAATGTCAGCCATAAACCTAATTTACAAAGCAAATCACTAAAACAATTCTGATGTTTAACTAAACGTAGAGGACGGAGTAAATTATATGTGAAGTTCTTGTTGAATAGCTGTCAGAAATATTGAAGGTAAATTAGCTGAGCTTAGCAATGCAGCAACGTAAAGCACGACAGCTTGAATTACGTTTTCTCCGGCGGCACTCGGCTCTTTTACATTGTGTACGTTTTGCAGTCTTGTAAATTTGACCGTACACACCGATGATTGGTGACAGAATGAACATAATTATTCTGTAACACGCGGCCATCGATGGTACGGCTAACCTAGCTAGAATCGGTGGTCACTTATTTAGCTGCTATGTGACGATTAAAATGGTTAAATTGTCAAATCTTACGTCATGGAAACGCATAAATGTATTCCTAATATGCGTGAATTCAACTCAACTGAGTGTCATTTAAACACATCTGTATAAATGTATGCCATTAAATGTCACTACTTAAAATCATCTGAAGTGTCAAGCTAACAGCTGTGTTTTCCTGAGAGAAAAATAAAACTCGTCCTCCCCTCCTTTCCTTCAAATCATCTATGACGTCAGGTGAAATATCACAAATAGCCCCGCCCTTTAATCACGGGCTAGTTTTGTTCTTCTCTCCTGGAAAAGACTAAGGGGTGGAACAGGAGAGGAAAAATTAGCCCTTTAGCCTGTCTTTGCATTCTTCTTCTATCGTATGCCCTTAGATCTTCAGCTCTGTTTTGCATTGAAACGATTTAACTTGCTATAATGGCTTTGAAAAGACGACATTCCTATACCCCACGGGTGAGTAGCACTCACTGTTGATTCATGCATATGCATATAAGACGTTAAGATTGGGTCTCACTCACCGTATAGGGTAGATGTAAGACCCACCAGGTTGTATTTTGGTAACTGCAGCTATCCCACAGAGAACTTGATGTTTCTGTCCTTTCAGGCAAGTTTTCGTTCTTATGACCCTCAAATTATGCTGATATTGGATATTTCTCCTGAACTCCTGCTTCATTTCTTCTAAAATAACAAAATCCCGTGTTACATCCTCTAACATTGGACTTCAGTAAACCTCTTCTATCTGACTTTCTGCTCCCGTGGTTCAAAACTGGGAGGTGCCGTGACTTCCCGTGCTAAATAAAAACACAGCCCGAGTCTTGTGTTGAATAAGGCATCTTTGTTTGAGCGAGGCAGTGGCTTCCCTTGTTTATTAGGAAGCCTCCTGATTTCCAGGACTTATGACTGGTGAATAAGTGTGTTTCTGTACTTTGTGGGATTTGTTTTCCTCAAATCTGCTTGATTCCAAAAGCTGCTCCTTAACGGTAGAGCAGGAAGAATTGTGGCATATTAAGTTTTACATATAAAATGTATTTTGTTTTGGTATTTTTTATGCCTGGTCCACAATATTAGACCCTTTTACACGATAATATATCATTTTAAGGAATTCTGAAATTCAAACGACATTCTCTGCTTTGTCATCACCTCTGCTACGTCTTTCCTTTACTTTCTCTTTTCCACATCTTCCACCAATGTGCCACCAACTACATTTCCCAAATCCCCCAGCTGACCAGCCCACTGATCAGCAAAATGAGCGGCGCCGGAACAGTGGAGAGTGGTAAACCTCCAAAGGTGAGTCACGTTTGCAATGCAGACAGACAGGCCAAAAGGAAAAGGAAAAACGTTATCATGACTCACCGTCTCGTCCTCTTGCCTCCCTAAGATTGGCTCTGTGGTGGAAGTGATCGGGAAGGGGCAGCGTGGTACCGTCGCCTATATCGGCGCCACCCTCTTTGCCTCTGGGAAATGGGTGGGAGTCATACTGAATGAGCCCAAAGGCAAGAACGACGGCACCGTGCAGGGGAAACGCTACTTCACCTGCGAAGACAATCACGGGATTTTCGTCAGACAGTCTCAGGTTCGTGGCAGAAATGCGTCTCGATCATAAAGTGAGTCGTCTCCTGCTCGTACTCACTGATATGAAGGCGTTGGTCAATGTGCGTCCGGCACCGAAGCGGTACGAACAGGGTTCTCGCTGTATCAATCAACCCATCCCTGTTATTCATCCACACGTCCCGATGGACGTTCCTTTTTTTTTTTTTTTGTGCAGATTCAGGTGGTGGATGACGGCTCCAGCGCCACCTCACCCGATACTCCCGAATCTGGCCTTGCAAAGACACTGAGACAAAGAGGTGAGTGTTGAACCGCAGCTGCGTCCAGCATAGATGACTTAAAGTGACAAAGTTAATAATGACAATGCGTCATAATTCTCAATTTATCTTCTTCAGACATTCATGAGACTCCGAAAACGACCAGGCAGGTAGGTTGCCATTATTTCAACCTCATGACTTTTTTTTCCCCACCTCAGACATTTTCGTAGTTTTGTGTTGATCCTTTGACTCCTGTGGATTGAAAACATTGTTTTTGTTTTTTTTCAATAAAATGTTTAAAACCATTTTATAAAGTTGGTAATGTTTTGTTTTTTTCCCCCTCAAAACTTTGACATGTCCGTATTTTAAACCTGTGAATAACTGACGCGGCTGTTTTAAATACTGATTAGATCCATTTTTAAGGAGGCGTGACTCGACTGCCGAGTCTCTCGGACCAGTCCTTCGCTGGGCGTCCCGACCGGCTGCTCTTTGTCGATGCTGTTCCCCTTTTCTTTTCTTTTTTTTAAAGCAGTGGAAATGAATTTCTCCTTTTGTCTCATTGTGGTTTTTCTGAACGCCTTTTTTCAGCCGCCTTCCAGCATTAAGAAGGTAGAAATATTTCAATTCAACACGCTTGCCTGTCGCCCTGGTTACCACCACTAATATGGCTTCTCATTCTTTTTTTATTAAAGTTACCATTTCTTCTGTTGACGGTTGACGGGGTGTCATTTTTTGCTGTGTTTTCTTTTTGTTCCTGTTGATGGAACATCCGATGTTTGCTTGCTCGCTTTCTTCCGTTTACGTCATTATCTGGTGGAGGGGACCATCATACGCTTTTAAGAGGTCAACGTTTTGACAGTTTAAGGTCATTTATCTCACAACACGGTTTTAACTCCATTGCATGAGTCCTCTGGCTTGATCCATCTGGAAGAACTGTTTCTTAAAATGGTGCATGCGGATGACGTTCGGATCAGTGGACATGAACTAACTGTTGGCTTCTTATTTGCTACTCATATCTTATCCTGCCGTGTGCGTGCCTGTGTGTGTGTGTGTGCGCGCGCTTGTATCCCTGCTGCTCTCTGCGACCTACCTCCTCCTCCTCCTCCTCCTCCTCCTTCAGTCCTCGACTCGCCGCTCTGCCAAGGTGAGCCCATCTACAGCAGACAGGAGACGTCAAACGGCATCAAAATCAGCAGATCGCTCTGAACAGTTCCTCGTTTGAATGTTCGCGGCGTGCCGGCCTCGTTGAATGAAGGGCACAGCCTCAGCTGTTTGAAAAGCTTCCAGACGCCATAAGAACATAATTGTCCTGGCGCTGCCCTACATTTGTTCGATAAGCATACTATTTAGATTTATCATTGTCGCGTACTCTCCTGAGAGGAAGTATCCAGATTATTTGCATCTATTGGAGGTTCCCCCCGGCGGAGCTGTCAGAGCGTTTCTGTTGATTTGGATGAGTTGACTCAACGTGGCTGACGGTTTGCTGGCAAGCCATTCCTGCTAAAGCTTTAAATAATGAGATCATAAAGGTGGCGGTTGCTGGTTTAGGATGTTCTGATTACATTTCGTTGCACCTAAAATAGGTGATGTAACATTGGAAGTCATTTCCTGTCATTCCGACGTGCTTTTCAGTGGAAACCTGATTGAAAGCTTAAAATGAGGATGGTGAATGATCAGAGCATTCTACTAATGGGCAGTGATGTTTTTTTTTCTTTTCAGAAGCTGGTTTGTGCTTTTGTTTCATTTGTGAAAGTGTCATATACTCTGCCTAATCAAAAAAAAAACAAAAAAACAACAACACTGTGAAAGTTTTCTCCCCAATAATGTTTGAAGCTACTAATCCGGTCCTTATGATCACACTGTGGCAGTGGAGCCGCCCAGGTCATCTGACGCCTGCCACCTCCCTCCCCTCCCTCTTGCTACAGCCCTCCACCCGCTCCAGCCTGCCGCTAAGGGTAGGCTCTGTCACATCGGGGTATCTCACCCGTTTCCTCACGGGGGAGCGGTGATTTGCTTGATGCCTTTCGGCACGCAGGTGCCGGCTCTACCGCGTATATGATCGTAATGCAGCGTCTGTGGGGAATGGCCAGTGTAGGGGATGCTAGGAGGCGAAATGTTTGCTCCTGGGAGATGTATTTTATTAAATCGGTGGCACTCTTCTTCTGGTTTCACTGTGGGACAAGCTTGTCTCTTTAATTATTGGGTTAACAGACATTCAAAGGCTTAACACCTCACCATCTTCCCTTCTCCGTCTCCACGTTCTCCAACACGTACCGATGTTGGTTTTTTAGGCATCCCGTGAGAGCCTGACGCCTTCCCTGTCTGGTGATGTCAGCGAGGCGGGTCTGCCGTCCCACCAAGGCGCGCTGGGGGCCCCCGTCGTCCCTCAGCCCGGAGGGTCACCTGCAGCAGTGGCAGCCCCGGTCCCAGCCACTCCGAGCAAGGCAAGTCAATGACACATTAACTAAGACACATTTAGGGGGCATCTTTAGTGAAGAAGATATGCCCATAAAGAAAATAATAAAACAAAAGTTTCATTTGTTAAAATATTTCCAGGGCAGCACATTTCCATCTTCTTCATCTTTTTAATGAGCTTGTCTCATTATATCCATGTTGTCATTGTTTGACCAGGAGGAACCTGCCATTTCTAAGCAGGTAGAGTTTTTTTTGTGTTGCATGTCGATGACATCTGGCATGAGTTTACTAACAAACTCATAAGGGCAATATTTCTCCCTGCACATTTTCTCAAAAGATAAACATGCTTTGGCAATGTCCTTCTTACACTGGTGATGATGCATGGTTTTACTTTCTGGATGAAATACTATGGAGCTAAATGCATTGATCTTTCTTTCCCAGATGAGTTAATGGAGGAAAATATTTGCAAATTAATTTTGGGGCAATTCAAATTGCATCTGTAATATTTTTGGTGTTGGAACCTGATCTCTCTCTCTCTCTCTTGAAATAACCCATGTCCAGTTAATCCTCTAGATTAGCATGTTATTTCTCTCTCCTCATGTGCGCGTGTCCCTCTGTGCATTCATTTCAGGAGGAGGAATCGCTGCGTGCTCAGGTCAAGGACCTGGAGGAGAAACTGGAAACGCTGAAAATGAAGCGCACGGAGGACAAGGCCAAACTGAAGGAACTGGAGAAACACAAGATCCAGCTGGAACAGCTTCAGGAGTGGAAGACAAAGATGCAGGAGCAGCAGGCTGAGCTGCAGAAGCAACTCAAAGAGGCCAAGAAGGTACGCAAAATAATCACTAATCGATCATTAGTTCTTCTTGCGGCTTTTGCATTTCAATGTGGCTGATTTTGTGGACTTGAATGAGCCAAACAATCAGCTCCTCTGTCAGCGTAAATGAACGTCGAGCTCTTTATTCTGCGCTTTATCACATCAGGAAGCCCGGGAGGCGCATGAGGCCAAAGACCGTTACATGGAAGAGATGTCAGATACTGCCGACGCCATAGAGATGGCGACTCTGGACAAGGAGATGGCTGAAGAGAGGGCAGAATCACTGCAAGTAGAGGTGGAGTCGCTGAAAGAGAAAGTGGAGGAGCTTTCCATGGACCTTGAGATCCTTAGACATGAGATTTCAGAGAAGGGTCTGTACTTAACTCCCACATCTCCTTCTCTACCTTTTACTGTATCGTCCTGTTAATTTTCCAGCGTTGTGTCTAATCTGTTTTTCCTGCAGGCTCAGATGGAGCCGCCTCAAGTTACCATGTGAAACAGCTGGAAGAGCAGAATGGTCGGCTAAAAGAGGCGTTGGTTCGGTCAGTCAAATGTCCAAAAGCTTCAGAAGTCCCGCAAATACGTCCCACAAATAGGAGGTTTTAGCCTTTTAGTTGCTGATTTGTCCTTTTCCATTCTAAGGATGCGCGACCTGTCTTCTTCGGAGAAGCAGGAACATGTGAAGCTGCAGAAGCAGATGGAGAAGAAGAACTCTGAGCTGGAGAGTCTGAGGACACAGAAGGAAAAGCTGCAGGATGAGGTCAAGCAGGCCGAGGCCACCATCGATGAGCTGAAGGAGCAGGTGCCGTCAACTAGAAACAAGATTCATACGATATGTTCAGGAAAATGATGCTTCGGATTACAGTGAGGGTTTAAAACGTCGGTATGTGCGTGCTTGTACCAGGTGGACGCTGCTCTGGGCTCAGAGGAGATGGTGGAGACCCTGACGGAGAGGAACCTGGACCAGGAGGAGAAAGTCAGGGAGCTGAGAGAAACAGTCACTGATCTGGTTTGTACAGCTGCATTTATGAACCGTAACTTCTGACCTAAACGTTCGTGCAATTCAAACTATTTCTAATTACGTTCTCGTGAAATAGCAAAAAAGAAAAAAAAAAAAAAAAAATTACCTGTAAGATTTCCCCCGCAACGACAGGAGGCCATCAACGAGATGAACGATGAGCTTCAGGAGAACGCCCGGGAGACGGAAATGGAGCTGAGGGAGCAATTGGACCTGGGCGGGGCAAAGGTCAGAGAGGCCGACAAAAGGGTGGAGGCTGCCCAGGAGACTGTAGCGGATTACCAGCAGACCATCAGCAAATACCGAGATCTCACAGCCAGGCTCCAGGTCTGAGAACAGGGACCAAGTAAAAGACGAGGCCACATCTGGGCTACGTTTTGTGACACTACATACCCCCCCCCCCCCCCTCTGTGCATCAGGAGGCCAACAGGGAGCTCACCAGTCAGCAGAACGCAACCACTGAACAGGTTCAGCAGCCTCCCGCGGAACTATTTGACTTCAAGATTAAGTTTGCAGAGACCAAGGCTTATGCCAAGGTGGGAACGCGTCATTTTAGCGACGGAATTAATGCCGGGTGGAAGGCTTTGTTCCCGTTTCAGTGTTTTGATGTGTCCCCCCAGGCCATTGAGATGGAGCTGAGGAAAATGGAAGTGGCTCAGTCCAACAGGCAGGTTTCCCTCCTCACTTCCTTCATGCCGGACTCCTTCCTCCGCCACGGTGGAGACCACGACTGCGTTCTGGTGCTCCTGCTCATCCCAAGGCTCATCTGCAAGGTAATTAAGAAATACGTGTGGGGATGTAAACCTAGTAACTATTCATTCATTGGTGCTTTTTAGTCATCCTTGTGTGTTACCCCCTTGGCTTTGTTAGGCTGATCTCATCAGTAAGCAGGCCCAGGAGAAGTTTGATTTAAGTGGGAAGTTGGACCAAGGTTCTGGGCTCAGAGGGCCCCGAGGAGAGCAGCGCAGTTTCGCTTCAGGATTGGTGTATTCTCTCAGCCTGCTGCAGGCCACCCTGCACAAATATGAGCAGTGAGCACCTCGGCTTCATCTCTCATGCGTCATAAGGAAAAAAAAATGTCGCTAGAAATTTACGTTGTTTGACAACAAAATAAAATCCCGGATCGGTTGATAATCCAGGGATTGCGTGGCCTGTGCTTTTCCCTCCTCCCTGCTCTGGCTTTAGGGCTCTGAACTCCTGCAGCGTGGAGGTTTTTAAGCGCATGGGTACCCTCTACTCTGAGATGAGCTTCCACGAGCGCTCTCTGGATTATTTCATCGATCTGCTGCATAAAGACCAGCTAGATGAGACCGTTCAGGTGGAGCCCCTGACAAAGGCCATCAAATACTATCAGGTAATAAATGACGGCTGTGTCAAAACACTCCCGGAATTCCCAGTGTCGACCCGTCTATTTTCACAGTCGACGTGAAAATGTGATTGAATATCTTTGACTCCAGTTTTCCATCTTGTCTTCCAGCAACTGTACAGCGTTCATCTGGCAGATCAAACCGAAGACTGCACGGTGCAGCTGGCTGACCACATTAAGGTACTTTTTTTAATTTGAGTGTAAAACCCTTTAATCCGTCACAGAGAGCAAATGGAATTCTGAATTGTAGCATTCTTACTAGTAGTTGTAAATAGCAGCGAGTTAATTTTTTCTGGAGAAAAAAGAAAGAAAAATATTCTTTAAGAAGAGAAAAATATCAGAATTAAAAAATATGAGGTGCAAACTCAAACCTACATGACAATATAGCAATAAGGTGTCTGGGACGTAACCGCCACCCTGTCATCCCCAGTTTACCCAGACTGCCCTGGACTGCATGGGGGTGGAGGTGGCCCGCCTGCGGGCGTTCCTGGCTGCAGGACAGGAGAGCTCTGGCCTCGCTCTCCTCCTGAAAGACCTGGACACTTCCTGCTCTGATATTCGCCAGTTCTGTAAGAAGATCCGCCGCCGCATGCCTGGAACAGACGTGGTCGGAGTTCCTGCAGCTCTCAGCTTCGGACCGGAGGTGTGGAAACGCACGAGGCGTTTAATTTGTCGGCTCTGTCTTTGATCCGCACGCGTTTGACGTGTACCGTCTCCTCCTGAGGTGTCGGAGATGCTGATGGAGTGCAGACGCCAGCAGACCCGTGTGGTGGCCGTGCTCCAGGAGGTGGCCGCAGCTGGAGCCCAGACGGTGGCTCCACTGGCAGAACAGGATGGGCTCAATGCCCTCAAACTGGAGGACGTCGCCTGCAAGGCTGTGGAGCAGGTAGTCTCTCGTCATTTGTGAAATCCTGGTTGAAGATTTGTTTGCAGCCATTTCAACATTCTGGTTCGTGTCGTTTTAAAAACGGTCTTCTGAGTAAGTAGTTGAGGAGCGGTAATAATTTATCTCCTAAATCTGCACTCTTTCCAGATGTATGGCTGTCATGGGCAGAGCGGGCCGGAGTGTCTGCGTCAGTCCTGCGGCTCCATCATCACCACCATGAACAAGATGGCCACGGCCATGCAGGAAGGAGAGTACGACTCTGAGAAGCCGCGGGGCAAGGTGTGCCGCACGCGTCCGCGTTCACACGGCTCGGGTTCGGCCGTTCGGCGTTTCTGTCTGACTCCAGATGTTGACTGTTTAATCATGAACGCAGGCTCCTCCGGTGGAGCTCAGAGCATCCACCGTCAGGGCGGAGATGACGGACGCCGAGGGGCTCGGCGTGAAGCTGGACGACCGAGAGAGCGTCATCAAGGAGGTCAAGAAATCGCTCAAGATTAAGGTGAATAGAGTTTATTTATGTTTATCTATCAAAAGGGATGTAATCAGAGCAGATGTAATCAATGAGCGTCTCTCCCGCAGGGCGAGGAGCTGAGCGAGGCCAACGTGCGTCTCAGCCTGCTGGAGAAGAAGCTGGACACCTCCACCAAAGACGCGGACGAACGGGTGGAGAAGATCCAGACCAAGCTGGATGAGAACCTCGCACTGCTTAAGAAGAAGGAGAAGTAAGAACGAAGCAGACGGAGCTCTTCTCCCCCCCGCTCACCCCCGCTCACGCGCTCTCCCACCTTCCTGCCTCTTCTTCAGGGAGTTTGAGGAGACGATGGATGCCCTGCAGGCTGATATCGACCAGCTGGAGGCGGAGAAGGCGGAGCTGAAGCAACGGATCAATACTCAATCGAAGATGACCATAGAGGGGCTGGTAGCACGGGGCCCACCAGCGTCTGGGCTCGCCGCCATCGTTCAGGGCTCGGGTGTGTTTGCCGATAATCCCTCACTGTGTTTTATACTTGTGTGACGACGTCCATCTCGCGTTTTGAGATCTGTTTTATGTGTCTGATGGTTGGTTCGATCACATTACAATCTGATATCAATGCTGTCCACAATCTCCCCATCTTTGATTCTGTCTACAACAGGAGTGCCTCCATCCCTGGCAGGAGCCGTCCAGATAGTGGACTCTCCCCTCCTCAGGCAGCAGGTTGAAGCTCAGAGAATGGGCATCAAGCACCTCAAGAACGAGAATAACAGACTCAAGGTGCGTCACTGCCGGTATTTGTGCCGCCTGAATACTCCGAGTACTCTGACCTAGGCTATCTTCCTCACAGGCGGAAAAAATGAGAGCTCAGCTGGCCTCCCTGCCTCCGCTTTGTCCTCCAAAACTGCAAGGCGTGTCCAAAGTGAGCACTCTGCCTCCAGGAGGACTAAACACAGGCATCTATCGCAGGACCGACCAAATGCTGGCAACCCTGCTGAAGCTGAGCGCGGAGGTTAAAGTGGTGGATGTCACCGGAAAGACTGCAGGTGTGTGTGTGTGTGTGTGTGTGGAAGTCTGAAGGCGTTCCTGGTCAGGAGTGTGACCCGGTTCTTGTTCTGGCTTTTGTTCCAGTCAGCGCCAGCGCGCAGCTGCTCGAGCAGACGGCTCGACTGCAGAGCCTGAGCGGCGCGCTCGAGAAACTCAAGGTGACGACGTCAGAATCGCACCGAATCTCCGCATCCGTGAGCCGGAGCGCCAGACCGAACCTTCGATTTGTGTTTCAGGGAGAGGTCGCCGAACACGTCGTCTCGTACCGACCTGGGGCGAAGGCCTCCTCCGACTTCGCCACCTTCCCGGTCTCCTCCTTCGTTAAGGTAGAAACTTGCGTGAGCGCACGCGTCGTACGCGTTCGTCGTCTCTTTCGGTGATTTCAACGCGTTCACCTCGTGTGTTTCACAGGCAAGGGAAGAGAAGCAGGGGGGGACCGTGTTTGTCGGGCGCGTCGCCATCCCGTGCACGCCGGGGCAGGAACGAGTCCATCGCCTCGTCCTGTCGCAGCAGCAGCTGCAGAACGTGCACCGCCTCCTCATGGCCTGATCCGACATGCCGTCCGATCGTCGCCTTGTTTAGTCCCGCCTCCACATCATTTCTTTGCTTTTCACTGTTCTCAGGAAACTCTAGCCAATATTCATACAAGTTAACATCGAATTAGCCCTAATAATTCAGAGGCGCCATTTTTAAATGAAGTCTAAATGGTTTTGATGTCTGAGTTCATCAGTGGAAGTTTGTAGGCACTTGTTTTTCCCCCAACTCTGGAAAATGGGAATGGGCTCTTTTTACTGCACTTCTACGAGTTAATTGTAGTGAATAAACGCTAAGTCTCCACATTACATCGTGTGTCATCTGTTTACAAACGGTGCTATCAAGTACAAGTTCCCTCGCAGTTTCTTTGGCATTGATAATCCTGCAACTGTATTCTAGCTCTACTGTAGATAATCCTACCAAAATAAAACCATTAGTCTGTTAGAGTCACTTTATTAGAAAAATCAGACGAGTTAGAACAGTAAGAAGTGCTTATTCATTTCTGCGCATTAACATTGGTAAAAAAAAAAAAACGCGTTTAAAGTGCGAAATTAAGAATAGATTTTTAAATGCATTCTTATCGCAAAGTACAGACTCAACCTGAAAAACTGATACGAGTGCAAACGGTACAAGTCAAAGATTAACGTGGGTTTCTGTCAGATATTGACTGGATTCAAAACGCGAGCGTGAACGAAGTTGTTTTGGGGCTTCCTCCTGAATTTAGTTCTGTTTGAGGCGATACTTGCAGAAGGTCGAAGCGGACGTAAACTCCTGCGTCAGTAGTGGAAGTAGTGGAAACGGTGGTCGTAAGGACTGCGTGAGTAATGGCTGTGTGGAGCGGAGTGCCAACCGGTGTGGTAGCTGCTCCTCATATAGTGATGATGATGATGGTGAGGGTGCCAGTAGGGCTCCACGTAGTGGAGAGGGCCGTAGCTGAAATCTGCAAAACAAAAACTCGTAGAATCTCACAGATACTTTAAACGACGTGTGTAACGCTGGAGTATTTCACCAGTTGATTTACGCACACTCACCGCATCTCAACGGTCTGTGTCTGAATTTGTGGTCTCGCGGCTGACGATCTGCGATAGATGAGGAAAGACAGACGGTAAAAAACAAAACAAGAAACACTTAAGTTCATGTGAAATGACCTCAAGAACGTGACCCCAACACGACGTTGTTCTGCTATCGCAGGGAATAATATCAGCGGGAATATTTCTGTGTTTAAAACTGTCTATTAAGCAGTTTCACAGAAACCCTGAAGAACCCGCATGTTCACGTGTTTTTATTTCTTACCCATATATGAAAAGCTGAAATATGCCATCATCACATGTCTTACCCGCAGGTTTGGTTGTCTTTCTATAGGACGGCTGCTGACCAGTAACCTCAGCATGCTCTAAGGAGAACAAAAAAAATCACAACTCAATTTAATAAAATGCATTTCATGAGGAGTGTATAATTTACTCCTGTGTGTGTGTGTGTGTGAGGCGTCTGCATTATCGCTCCTCACCGACAGCAGGAGGCGTCCAGGGCATGACCACGCCCCAGGCCTGCGCGCTGTGGTGCAACAGCAGAGCGGTCATCCTGCGGTGAGCGATGGCGTCCCAGTGGACTCCGTCCCCGGTGCGATGGTGCAACGACGAGCGGAACTGGAAGTGGAGGTCCAGCACATCCATCCCGTAAAAGTCAGCCAGAGTCGCGCTGTAGAAGTTTGCTTCGATCACGTCGTAGGACACCTGGGGCGCCTTGTGCTGGATCTGAGGAGGGACAGAGACAGGGGTTCCGCCTACCGTCTGTTCGGTGTCTTGTTAATAAAAGATGAGAACTAAGTTCTAAGAGGAGCTTTTACGGTAGATTAAATGTCTTATTCGACACAAACGTCCATGGTCAAATGGTTGGGGGGGGGGGGGGGTGTACCTCAGGAATCAAGAACCCCCCTTTAATCCTCTCTCCTACAGGCAATGCCATGTTCCACATGACCAGGCATTTGTCGGGCAGGATTCCATTCAGCTCCGCAAAGAACTTCTGGAGGTTCTCCTTGTAGTCGGCCATGGCTGTGGACAAGTATCTACAATATGGATGCAGATGCAGCCACGATGAGCCGGTTCACACCCCCCCCCACGACGTTAGGTTAAGACATGCACAGTGAGCCCCATCGCCCACGAGATCATAATGCAAAAGAGCATTTAAAAAAACATTCCACCTGGAAATATCCCAAACGCAGGAGTTGACGATGACGACGTCCGGCTTCAAGCCCCGCCGGAATTCTTCCAGGATGCTCCGCATGTAGCACGAGTAGACGCGCGTCACAAAGTAGTAGCGGACCAGGTGGTGGTCGGAGCGGAACTGCCGGACCTCTCTGTAGTCGGTTCCGTTATGCATCTCGCCGAGGCAGCCGCCGGCCACCAGGCAGTCCTGTTCAAAGCTCAGCTCGCCCTGGAGGGAGAACGATAGGAGGGGAGGAAGGTGCGTGTGTGTGTGTGTGTGTGTGTGTGTGTGTGTGGGGGGGGGGGGGGACAGGACACCTACTTTGCTCCTGAGTTGTTTCAAGGAGAGATATTTCTCCTTCTGCAGCAGCAGGACGAGATCCTTGTACACCGACCGCTGAACTGAGGATGGAGACGCCGACAGACGTCAAGCACGGCTCACGCTGGCAAAGTTTTTAAAATGTAAAAAAAAAAAGCACCAAAAATACAAAACTGCAATACTCCGAGGTGACGGATTCCGCTGCTCATTTAACAGGGGGCACTAGAGCCCCCGGTTGGGGGGAGATGGAGGAGACCGGAGTACTCACCGGAGCCTCCCAGCACCACAACGAACTTGTTGTGGAGCAGCTGGGCCGCCTGCTGGTGGCTCACGTACTGCATTAAAAAGAACAAAGACAAAGTTTCAGAGCTCACGTACTGCATTAAAAAGAACAAAGACAAAGTTTCAGAGCTCACGTACTGCATTAAAAAGAACAAAGACAAAGCTTCAGAATTAACGCTGAAAAATTAACACCATCTATGACATGACACGGATAACAGAGAGAGAGAGAGAGAGAGAGAGAGAGAGAGAGAGAGTTAGCAGGTGGCAGCATCACTTTACTGTTGGAGGCTACCTCTGCTAACAATTAGCTTCTTGCATGCACAGCGACGCCTGGATGCTAATTAGCTTGTTCGAGCCTAAAATGCGAACGAGACGTCTTTACTCACCATCGTGGTCGCTTCGCTGCAAACTCTATTGATCCGCGGCTGAAACAGACTGTTTGGCCGCTGCAGGTTATTTCCGATCAACAGCTAAAACATTTCCTACAGTTTATTTGGAGTTATTCGGACATTTATGATTCCTACGTGGCAAATTTCTTACTTTTAAACCAAACCAGAGACTTAAACAAACTACGTAAGTGTGTTTATTTAACTTTAAATCATCTTTTTCTTTTTTTTAAACTTATCTCCGCTCCTTAGACTCACGTGGGGTCGAAGGCTCCAAATCGAAGAGACGTTCAAGACCGTCGTAAATATGAAAGCTCTTCAAAAAAAAAAAGGTTTTGTATGTAGGTCACAAAATAAAGATTTTGATTTTATTAATTTAGTTACTTTCTGACGGTGTGTGCACTCTGCTTCCCCTCTCCTTTTTATATTTTATATTTTTTAACCTGGGAGCTCCTTGCAAGCGAATCACTTACTGGTGTTTTTCTTTTTTTTATTAATTAAAACACAAATGAATGCGCTTAATCTGATCATAGTAATAATTTAATAGTCTCATAAAGAATTTAAATATTGCTCAGTGTGTGCCTTATATCAAGGTCAAATGTCGATTTACGAGAAAGGGGAGTCAACATACAGCGTGTGTGTCGACTCCCCTTTGGGGGGGCATATTTTTTTTGGGGGGGGGGGGGGGAGTTTAAATCACAAAAGATTGATATATCCACTGAATTATATTGAAACTGCATACTAGTCTGTTTTTCCACCTGTGCTGTTGCAGTTAAACGGAAATCAGATTCTACTGAGCACGGTTGACGACAACTGTGTTGCTTTTCTTAGGAAATATATGGTCATATTCATTGGTTAAGTACCTCCATTTCCAGTGGGTTGCCATGGTGAATTAAGGGATTGCTGTTCCATTGACGATGTCTTTTTATTGTGGTCTTGCACACCCGTAAACTCAAAGTGAACATACGTGACATGAAGTTCACTCACGTGTGTAACATCGAAAAACAAATGATTCTTATGTTACCCTCAGTTTCAGGACAAGCTTCAACTTGGAATTTGGTAGACGAATAAATGACAAACAGAAAAATATTTAATCAAATTCTAATATTTGGAAATAAAAGTAAAGCTTATTTTATAAAATATGTCTCTTTATTTGATTGCTTTTGGAAATGGTGAGGAAGAACTCAACATCTTCGTTCATCTACTACTATTGCTACAACTACTACTGTACTTTCAGCTTGTCCCGCTGTCTCTCAGCCGTCCATCATGGCTGTCCTCACCTCTGTCTCTAAGCCGTTCATCATGGCTGTCCTCACCACTGTCTCTAAGCCGTCCATCATGGCTGTCCTCACCACTGTCTCTAAGCCGTCCATCATGGCTGTCCTCACCACTGTCTTGTAGACCTGTCCCTTCGTCCTATCACAGAGCGCACCTGATACTTTCCTCCACCCGTTCCAGCCTGCACACGGTTCTTCACCTCCTTCACCTACGTCTATTCCTTGTAACTTCACTGTCCCCCCTGGGACCTCCTCATGTACACACATGTACTCTGTTTTACTCCTGCTCACCTTCATTCCTCTCTTTTCTAGAGCAGACCTCCACTTCTCTAGATTCTCCTCTACCTGCTCCCTGCTCTCACTGCAGATCACAATGTCATCTGCAAACATCATATTCAAAGGAACTTCCTGTCTCACCTCATCTGTTAGTCTATCCATCACTATGGCAACCAAAAAGGGCCTCAGAGCTGATCCCTGGTGCATCCCACCTCTACACTAAACTCCCCTGTTACTCCTACTGCACACTTCACTGCTGTCGTACATGTCCTGAACTACTCTGACATACTTCTCTGCCACTCCAGACTTGCTCATGCAGTACCACAGTACCTCATGCAGTACCACAGTTCCTCTCTCGGTACCCGGTCATAGGCTTTCTCTAGATCTACAAAGAGAATGCAGCTCCTTGCTAGCCTGTGGTACTCTTCCTCGGCATAAAGCCATACATACAAGTTAATCTCTTACTTTTATTCCCATTAAAAGTCATCATCATCATAATCTGTCATTTGTAACAGATCTTTGTTCTTATCTTCCTCTTGCAGCTCTTCTTTCTTCTCTAGCTCCTCTTCCTCCTCATCCATTTTTTCATCTATCTTTGTCTCACTCTTCTTGTGAAACTCCCGGTATATCCCAGCTAGAGCTTTTGCTGCTTCCAGGGACACTTTTAGATTTCCAACCACCTCCATGTCTTCATCCACACTCAGAACTCAAGAAACCAGACACAAAGAGAAACATATTACTTCAGAAAACATGTTTGCATATATTTCTTGTACCAGATACGACATTTCAGCGTTTGCTCAAATAATTTGTAAGACTCTTGAATTCATTGGCATCAAATCTGGTTGTCTAATAAAAGCAGAGACAAACTTCACAAAGAGCACACAAGTAAAAAGACCTACTGTCGATCTGTTGTTCAGTGACATCATCTCCTGTGAGGAGTAGTTCATGCAAATCCAGAAAAGCATATCCGACATCCAGACACTCCTCGTCATCATCGATCGGCTCGCTGACTACTGTGAATTTTAACCTTTAACCACGACACACAGTCACACAGTTAGATTTATTATTAGTTTGCATCGGTGGTGTAAAATAATTTTTATTTTTCTAATGTTACTTTGCATCAATTGAGTAATTTAATATTGGTTTTATTTTTATTTGTATTGTTAAATTTGTATTGTTAATTGTGGATGATTTATGTACGAAGGACTTTCAACGGAAACAAGACCGCAAGGGCTTTTTTGAAATGCTCCTCTTAGGCAGGATGTTTGACTGTACTTGTACTGTAATACATGCTACTGTGTGACTGTACTTGTACTCTAACATTCTATCTAATAAATATATTCATCATCATCATCACAGAGTTCAAACTTGTGGTGCTTAAAGTACAGGGACAAAAACAACGGCTGCATCTAGTCGCATGAAATCCCTACCTTCCCTGGTTGGGGTCGCTGCCCTCCAGCATGGTGTAAAGATAATGCCTGAGTGGAGCCGAGTGGGAGCCGTCCACATAAATCACTGGGAGAAGACAAATCAATACTTTTGAGGCTCGTGAAATGAAAACTTTCCGGAAATGAACATGCGTAACGACCGTGACTCTTACCTCGGGTGAAGTTGTAGTGAATCTCTTCCCCCTTCGTGGGTTTGCGGAGGGACACGGGTGTCTCTGTCGTCTCCATTGGGACTCCCAGCAGCCGATATACCACATAGACACACTGAACCGACTTGTCCAATGCCACTCGAGAGGACGGCTCCAAGGTCAGAGACAGGATCTCAACTCTCAGCTTGTCTCCCTGAAACGCAACGAGACTCTGTGGATTTATTTTGCCCTTTTTTTTATTGGAGTAGATGAGAACACTGCCATATTGATCGAGTAATACATATCATGATATTTGAGCAGTTCTATATAGAAAGGACAAACCTACAGATGGCGTGATCTTTCTCTTCCATTCATGCATCCCCCCTCCATTACTTAGCTCATACCTTTCTCAGCTTTCGCTTTGGCGGACTGATGATAACGTCGCTTTCTGCGGAGCTCGAATCTGAGGATGCTCTGTCAGTTGCAGCAGCTGCGTTTATCAAAGACAATGGGAGAACCGATTTCATTACATCTTCTATTCAAACTGGCTGAGCCGAAAATCGACGGGCAATGAGGTCGAGCACGTTTCATATTACTGAGAGAAAGTCAAGTTAGAGCAGGTGTTTAAAGCCCATTGTGTGGCTATGACGAGTTACCACTCTCACTCATCTCCTTTTTCTCTTCCTCCTCTTCATCGCCTGACACCAGATTCACGGAGGGAAGGTCCTGAGAAAAAGAAACCAGATACGAGCTCATTCACAAAGCATAATTTTAATTATGTTTTTTTTTTTTGAGAGAGAGCTCCTACTTGAGTCCTGGCCTCACTGGAAGAGCTTCTCTGTGACAGTGTGGCAGGTGAATGTCTGGGAGACGTCCCCTCAGAAGGTCTTAAATAGAAATTGTAGACATGTATCAATTTGTGGTAGAAGTCAAAACTATAACCACGAGGAGAGAGTTTTGGGGCTTTTATCCAGCGTCGAGTCATAATTTGAAATATCAGCGACATAATTTATCAAAAAGAAAAACACAATTCCATCCTACTTCCTTGTCTGATGATGAGCGGGAGCTCTTCGTCTGGCCTCGTGTGCCAGATGACGCGTTTGCTGGCGCAGGTCTGACGACCTCTTGGTGGATGTCTTCCCATCTGTGGACTTGCGAGGAGCAAAAGTGGAGCGTTGCTCTGGTTGTAAGTTCTGTGAGCTTTCCTGTTTTTCCTGAGGGTGAGACTATATACAGACAAATATATCAGCAAAAAAAAAAAAGATTTTCCATGCCTGAACTATCACAGAAACCAGCGTCTGAGCCGTTATGACCATTAGTAGTTTGGTAAGTGAATTATAGTTCCTATTAACTCAAGGTCTGCGTGCTCTCTTAGGCAAAATATATTTCCAACATGAATATGAGACATTACTGCAGAGTTTCATTGTATTTGTCCCATCAAATCAGAGGAAAACATTTTCAGAAGCACAACAGGAAAGAGGAAAGAAAATATATGCGCTGTCCCTTCAAGTTCAAAAAGAGATAACATCATCATCTCATCAGTTTCTTTACATCTACAAATCGATAATGGTGATTTTTAAACCTGAACTAGAATAAACTGCATCACCTTCACTCTGGGCTTCGCTACGGGCCTCTGCGAGGCTTCAGCTCTTTCTTTCCTCCTCTCCTCCTTCTCGGGGCTTTCCGTGGCGCTGTCCCTTCTTCCCTCTTGTCCTAGCACAGCGCCTACTGATGGCTGGAAAGGGTACTTCCATTTCATCATGACCCTGACCATGCCCCGTGGCGCGCCGGATGGATCCCTCAGAACATAGTCACCTAACAGGGCAAATATTTAGAGGGGTAACCGGGCAGCTCTTGAACAATAAGACAAGAATAAAATCCAGAGGCATCAGTCTTCATCAAAAAATATGTTAGCAAGGAATACGTATTCTGCACTTTTTCTCCCCCACCTCTGATCTCCCGGCCTGCAGAGAGGGCCTGCAGTGGGATGGGGGTCTTAGCCAAATAGGCTGGAGGCACCTGGTCATCGCTGTCATCAAACAAATACACCCACAGGCTGCTGGACCTGGACAAGAGTGGAGTCGCACGTAGAAAAGGTTTTCAGAGGTCGGGAGTATCCGTAAGATACTCGTCAATTTAACCGAGTCACACCTCAGGTAGCGCAACGCGTCAGCCGTCACCGCTAGCGGGTAGCTCGCGGTGTCGTTGAACACCGGGTCAGTGGCGCATTGGACTGTTTGGGAAACGCGAGGCGGCAGGTCGTAGAGCCTGTAGGTCAGGTAGGCATCGGGAATGAGTCCGGGCCAGCGAGCGCTCAGCCCAACACAACGCTCCATCGTAACCAGCAACTCGTTAGGGATTCCCGCGCCGTAGTCATGCAGCTCCTGTAAGAACAGTATTTCACACACACTCTCAATAGGTATTAAACCGATGGACTGTCATATTCACTCCTTTTCACCTCATAAGCATCATCTCGCCAACCCAGAGAGGTCTGCATGGGGGGCTTCCCGTCAGCTCGTCTCTCCACCGCTGGGTCGGTTGGCTCCGCAGGACCGAACAGACAGGACCGAACAGACGCACCCAGAAATCCACAACGCCAACCATTTCACCCTCTGAGCCTTGGAGAGCGGCAGGTTTTCATCATCACACTAATGGAGATGAACATTGTGCAATCAAAGGATCAAATCGGCTCACCTGTGATATTGACATGCCCACGAATGCGCTCCCCTCTTCTTTCCATGGCCCCCATGAGGGGCATCTGTCCCCTTCCGTGTGTCACAAAGCGTACCCCTCCCAATGCCTGGTGGAGCTCCACTTTCACCTTTGACCCCTGACCTCCCAGCCTACCCAGATCTCGAGCTGTTAGGGCGTAGCGGGACGTGAAGCTGTAGTCGGGGCGGCTCCCCGATGCCAGAGGGGTGGAATGCACCTCGAAGTCCAAGAGGCTGTAGGTGCAGAAGGTCACCGTGTCATCTTCAGCACGGATGCCGGCCATAGTACGGAGGCCAGTCGGGGTGAACGTGGCGGCCTGAAGGTATACAAACCCAAAAACAGCAGAGTTGAACTTCATGGGTATAACGTCCACGTTAAACATATTCAAGGACAAAACGAGTTCTTCTGCACCTTTAGGTGGATCTCCAACAGTGACTCCCCGGCTCTGAGCTGAGAAAAGGGCATGTCATCGTCAGTGGTCTGCGTCAGCCCCTGGTCTTCAGTTGGCCACGTGTACTGAATCGGTACAGTCCGTTTGTAGTTCCTGGGGCTGTAGGCCAACTCCTTCAGCTGAGCTTCACAGTGCGATTAGAGAAATGAAAGCATTTTCATCGTTTGTAAAGGTCGGCCCCTTTCACTGCCTCTCGCCGCATTGCCATTTCCTCTATACGGAAAGCAGCGCGGCTGTTCACACCTTGTAAAGTGTTGATCTGAAGACCTCTTCGAGATAAAAGTTTGTCTTTCTCCGCTATCCTCCTCCTGCCCTCCTCCTTCTCTCTCGCCATCATCTGGTTGACAGTGTTCAGCTCGTCCTGGGGCAACAACAAAGTGAGATTGAAGTCCAGTTTAGAGACACGTCTGAAGAAGGCTGGTACCTCACGACCATTGTGACGTTTGCGCGTACCTGCAGGTCTTGACTGATTCTGTGTTCCGTCACTAGAAGGGTTCTCGTTTTTTGCAGTTCCAGCACAGTCTCGGCATGCGACGCCTGGACGTTGGCCAGCTCACGAGGGGAATCCTCCACTCGCTCTCCGGCCGAGAGGAAAGATAACGCCGCCCTGCTCTCCTGCTGCATCCTAAAAGCCTGTTCTCGGGGTTTGGGGGGGGGGGTAGAACGTGCACGATAACGTGTCGCAGCAATTCACATTGTCTTTTACAACAGAGGCGAAAACGCTTGCCAACCTTGATCTGCAATAGAGTTTCGCTGAGCTCTTCAATGCTCATGTCAAACTCCTGGAAGAGAGAAGAAAGATTTACAGCGTGAAATAGCTGAGCGGGGGGGGGGGGGGGGGTATTTCATTCATCTCTTCACCCCTGACCTTGCTGATTGAGTCCAGTCTGCCCTGCAGAGTAGAAACCTGCTCTCGGTACTGGAGAACCTCCCGTTCCAGATCCTGTTTGTCCCTCAGCATCTCTGTATTAAACAACAACAACAACAACAACAACAACAACAACGCACAAATAAATGACATCATCGATTCCTTCACTGCTGCACAGCGCCACCTGGTGCGTGTTCGCAGCAGCAGCAGCAGCACGGTGAGGTTCCCACCACTTTCTCGCTCCCTCTGCTCCTCTAAGGTTCCCCGCTCTTCGCTCAGCTTCTCCTTCTCCTTCTGCAGCTCCTGCCAGCCTCTTTCGTCCGTCTCCCATTGCAGCCTCTCCTTCGGTCCCTGCACGTCCGTCCCGCCGCCGCCGCCGCCGTGCTCTCCCAGAATCTCTCGCTTTCGCTCCACCTCCCGTTCACCGTGGCAAACGGATAAAGATAAAGTGCTGGGAGGGAAACCAGGTCAATATACAGGATTAATAAATGGAACAGGGAGAGCTTGCGAACTCCTTAATAATTATATAACTCTTATTTTAACTGTTTCAGTTTGATGACGGCCACGGGGCGCAGGAAGACTTCTCTCACCTCTCTAGGAGAGCGTCATAGTTTTCCTTAATTACATCCCGTTCTCTCTCCACATCTGATATCCTCTCCTGTAACTGGAAGGATGAAATAATAATAATGAAGTTAAACAATGTGCCACGTTATATGTCATTTCTTCCTATCCCTGGATGAAGAGCAGATGCAGCCGTGATACCTTCTCCAGGGTCCGTAGCGACAGGCTGGAGGTGTTGAGTTGCCCCTCCAGTGTCAGCGCTCTCTGTCGCTCCTGCTTCAGCTGCCCGGTCAGCTCCTCCACCTTCTCCAGTAGCGCTTCCTGGTTTCCCCTCAGTGACCTGTGACTCTGAGGTGACAATCGAGATGAATGCAAATGCCAATTCACGAACTATTCTGGCTGTTTTGTTTGAAGCATTTCACGGCGCTTGCTTTGCGTCACAGGAGTATTTACCTCTTCCAGCTGATTCTCATATGCCTGCAAAGGAGCAATCGAGAGATATCGTTTGATAAATGCGAACAAATGTGGAGTGAAATGAATGATTTGCTGACAAACAAGGTAACGTTCGAAACCTCTCGCATGCTGTTGAACTTCTCCTGAGTGACTCTGAGGGCGGTGCCTTTTTCTGACAGTTGCTTTTGCAGATGGATCAAATCCACGTTTTCTCTGATGTTTATTCTGACATTGAGGAAAAACGACATTCATTATTTTTGATGATGTGATTGTAATGCAAGCCGCTCGACTAGTAACTTCAATAATCGTGGATAATGATGACCAACGCAGCCGCCCGACCAGCTGCAGTGGTGCTCATAGTATTTGTATCATTAATAACACTTTAATTAGTAACGTTTCAGACAGTGTCTCTGAGGAAAAGACGGGAGGCGGAGCTAGAGGTGGAGGAGATGAAGATGCTGAGGTTCTCCTTGGGAGTGACCAGGTTGGATAGGATTAGAGATGAGACAATAAGAGGGACAGTGAAGGTTAGACGTTTTGGAGACAAGGTTTGGACATGTCCAGAGGAGAGACAGGGACTATATCGGTAGAAGGATGCTGAGGATGGAGCTGCCAGGGAACAGGGCTAGAGGACAACCCAGGAGAAGAGACATGGACGTAGTGAGGGAGGACATGAGAGTGGCTGGTGTTGGGGAGGACGATGCAAAGGACAGGGTGAAGTGGAGAAGGTTGGGTTGCTGTGGCGACCCCTCAGGGGACAAGAAGACAGGACAGTAGGAGTAGTAGAATATTAGTTGCATGTCTGCCGCAGCTACCTGAGTTTATCAGCCTGTTGCTTCCTGATCTCTCTCATGGTTCCCTCCATCTCTTTCTCTTTGTCTCTCAGCGTGTCTCTGAGTGCTTGGGCAGTCATCTCCAGCTCTGCAGCCCTCACCTGCTCTGCTGCACTGGTCTTGCTGGAAGGGTGAAGAAAGATCAGGGTGGAATCATTAGGCCAGGTTAGTTATCCAGACTCCTTTCGCTTTGCATTGAACCCATATGAATATTTTTTGATGTAGAACGCTGAACATTACAATATGAGAGTTATATTGTTACTTCACACACAATCTCTCCATCTCTGCTCTGGTGTCTTCCAACATTGGGCCGAAGCGAGGCGGGGCGGTCTGAGCTGCCCTCCTGAAACCGCCCTCAGCTTCCAGGGTCTTACCTGAGAAGATGAAGAAGAGGGAGAAGAAGGTTAAATATGAAAGAGGAAGCAGTAGTGGTCCTGGCCTCACGTATATGCACACACCTTTACTCATTTTATATACCGTTCTTCCCCCCAAGTCCATAATGTGCTGCTTGGCCAAGCTCAGTTTGTTGTGCAGCGTCTCTTTCTGGCGCTCCAGCTTGGCCACACGGATTTCCAGATCCTGGATGGTATCCTCCATGTCCCTATCTTTCACGCCGCTGGACCCGGGATGGGTCTGACGAAGACGCATCAGTCTGGTGGACATCCTAAGGCAAGGAGGCCATAAGGAGGGACTTGTTTTCCAATATACAGCCAAACCGAGGTTTGCGAATTTAATCCGTTCTTTGACTCCGTTCGTGATGCGAAACGTTCTTCTAACCGATTATAAAAAAAGCACAGTACAGTTATATATTAATACTAAAATAAAACATAACTATAAAAGCATCTCAGAGGGGACAAACCTCCACCAAGCAGCTCATTCCCCTCCTAATTGGATTTACACCGACCACATGGTGATCCGGATCATCATCAGAATGTTATACTTTTTTTTTGGCATATTTAAACACCAACCATTAAAAGTAAAAGTGAATCGGAGTTTCAGATTATTTTTCATCAAGATCCATCCCGCAGTTTTTCCATAATCCTGCTAACAGACAGACAGACAGACAGACGGCATCAAAAACATTCCTGAATGCTGCCTGAACAGTTAGTTTACGTGCAGCCTTTTGTTATCACTCGAGGCTTCTCTGTATTCTCTAGTCTCTATATTACCTGCGCAGCTTCTGCTCCTGTGTACGAGTGTGTTGTCTCAGCATACAATTTTCCTCTTGCAGCCTGAGACAAAGATCCTCCAGTTGCTCTCTGGGAAACCGAAACAGGCGTTGAGGATCTGAAATCAGGATTTTATTAGCAGGGAAGACGCATAAACAGGCTTTTTGGTTGAACGTCCGAGTTGAAGTCTGAAAGCGGTTTTACCCTTTGTCTTTATGACATGATGCTTCTTCCATTGCTTCAAATCTCGGCTCGTATCTGGGGAAAAACAGAACAACTTAGTCAACAATATATGTATATATATATATCGGTAGCTTGTATCTCTTCCAGTGGCGAGGATGGCGTGTACCACAGACAAATTGAAAATTTCCCGACATGGGGAAAAACACACCAGTGGCAGGAAAAGGCAGGACTGAAAGACGGCAAGGAGGAACTAATCATGGCAGCACGAGAACAGGCCCTAAACACAAGATCAATAGAGGCTGGGGTCGACCACACCAGACAGGACCCCAAGAGGTGGAGAAAATGTGGGGAGTTAAGGGAACAGAGGTGCCAGTAGTGATCGGGGCACTAGGGGCAGTAACTCCCCAAGCTGGGTGCATGGCTCCAGTAGTAATCGGGGCACTAGGGGCAGTAACACCCCAAGCTGGGTGCATGGCTCCAGTAGTGATCGGGGCACTAGGGGCAGTAACTCCCCAAGCTGGGTGCATGGCTCCAGTAGTGATCGGGGCACTAGGGGCAGTAACTCCCCAAGCTGGGTGCATGGCTCCAGTAGTGATCGGGGCACTAGGGGCAGTAACACCCCAAGCTGGGTGCATGGTTCCAGTAGTGATCGGGGCACTAGGGGCAGTAACACCCCAAGCTGGGTGCATGGCTCCAGTAGTGATCGGGGCACTAGGGGCAGTAACTCCCCAAGCTGGGTGCATGGCTCCAGTAGTAATCGGGGCACTAGGGGCAGTAACTCCCCAAGCTGGGTGCATGGCTCCAGTAGTGATCGGGGCACTAGGGGCAGTAACTCCCCAAGCTGGGTGCATGGCTCCAGTAGTAATCGGGGCACTAGGGGCAGTAACTCCCCAAGCTGGGTGCATGGCTCCAGTAGTGATCGGGGCACTCGGGGCAGTAACAACCCAAGCTGGGTGCATGGCTCCAGCAGTGATCGGGGCACTAGGGGCAGTAACACCCCAAGCTGGGTGCATGGCTCCAGTAGTGATCGGGGCACTAGGGGCAGTAACACCCCCAGCTGGGCGCATGGCTCCTGTAGTGATCGGGGCACTAGGGGCAGTAACACCCCAAGCTGGGTGCATGGCTCCAGCAGTGATCAGGGCACTAGGGGCAGTAACTCCCCAAGCTGGGTGCATGGCTCCAGTAGTGATCAGGGCACTAGGGGCAGTAACACCCCCAGCTGGGTGCATGGCTCCAGTAGTGATCAGGGCACTAGGGGCAGTAACTCCCCAAGCTGGGTGCATGGCTCCAGTGGTGATCAGGGTACTAGGGGCAGTAACTCCCCAAGCTGGGTGCATGGCTCCAGTAGTGATCGGGGCACTAGGGGCAGTAACTCCCCAAGCTGGGTGCATGGCTCCAGTAGTGATCGGGGCACTAGGGGCAGTAACTCCCCAAGCTGGGTGCATGGCTCCAGTAGTGATCGGGGCACTAGGGGCAGTAACACCCCAAGCTGGGTGCATGGCTCCAGTAGTGATCGGGGCACTAGGGGCAGTAACACCCCAAGCTGGGTGCATGGCTCCAGTAGTGATCGGGGCACTAGGGGCAGTAACTCCCCAAGCTGGGTGCACGGCTCCAGTAGTGATCGGGGCACTAGGGGCAGTAACTCCCCAAGCTGGGTGCATGGCTCCAGCAGATACCAGGAACAATGTCCGACATCTCCATCCAGAAGAGCGCAGCCCTAGCGACAGCTGAGATCCTGCACAGAACCCTCAAGCTCCCAGGTCTCTGGTAGAGAACCCGAGCTTTAAAGGAGACACCGTACCGCCCAGGTGGGTGAGATGAAGATTACATTTTTATATACTGTATATAAATATATATATATTGAAATATAAAACACTTTATTTTGTAGAATTTAACAATATAATGTGTACACACAAACCTGCAACAGTTGGGACCAGTCCCCCTCTCGGTGGTCCCACATCTCTGACTGGGAGATCCCCAGCTGTCTCATCCACTACTGGTGACATCACACCTGTCTGCTCCAACGGCCAATAGGAAAACTCCTCTTCAGACCGTCACAACAGCAAACTCAAAGTCCTATTAATATCCAGCGCAATATGCACAGATGAAGTTAGAAGTTAGTACAAAACCCCTCTATGAGCAGCAGAAAAATAAATGACGGTGAGCTGTTTGAGCAGTTCTACTCATATTTTCCGGTCCGGTCTTTGCAAAGTCATAGCGCATACTATTCTCTGGGTCTTGAAAAAAACGACTACTATTGAAGAGGTTGCCATCATCAGTTTTCAGCTTCATTAAATGCTTTTAACGAAGACCGCTAACGCGTTAAGTAGAATTCATTTGGATTTTAGCGTCACAATAAGCTATCAAGCGCAGAAATGATACCGATCCAGCGGTCATGCTCACATTCCCTTTAGCAGAAGCTAAAGGACGTCAACACTGAACACAATATTGACACAGCATTGACCTACCTTCAAGGAGACGACTGTGCTCTAGTTTAATTCTGGTAATCAGTGTAGTCTGTTCTCTCTACCTGTGTGGCTCCACCCTCTTCTTGGGTGACATCAGTTTTAATCCCCGCCCCCCCCTTCCCCACCCTCATACCAAATCTCCTTGTATTTCTCTCCTTACAAATGTGTTTCCTACAATGAAATTCTTCCAGGAAATAGCGGGGCTGAATGACGACCATGCAACGACTGCACGTTTGTGTGCATGCATTTTGTTCAGCCACCAACGTGACAGAGCCGGTCTGCAAAAACTCTGCATTTAAATCTGTCTCAGCGCTCCATCTGCCTTCGGGCTAATCTAATCTCAGTGGTAATCCCTTTAGCAACCTGCCAGGTTGTAAAAATCTCAAATGTGGGGTGAAGTCAGTTTTCTGGTTGCCTGGTTTTTTTTGGGGGGGGTACAAAGGCAGATTCAATGTCTGGATTTAAGGTGTTACCTTATTATAGACCACAAACAAAGGGAAGAATGTTAGCGTATACAACACATATAATTGTTTAACATTTTATTGATGCAGTGGCATGAGAGAAACAGCACATTTATACTTGTGAAAGTACTTTAGATTTAATTCATTTAAGTAATTCGAGCTCATAGTCATATCCCTGCTTTCATTTCTTTCACTAAAATTAACATCAGCTGACAAACGGCGCATTGTTCTAACTTTCCATAAATGCGGCTCAAATTAAAACAGCGTTGAAGACGCTGAATGTATATGTTAATATACATGATGTCATATTGTAATGTCATCTAAATCACCAAGCCCATTGGCTTCCCTAACAGGACAGATGACAAGCGGTGACTTATTGTCGCCGCCGTCACTCGTGTCTGGATTAAAAAACGGAAGCATGGCCTCACTGAATCGGAGGCAAGTAAAGGAATAGATGTGTGACTTGGTCTCGGCATCATAAAAGGTCACGACCCCGTCCTCGTAATCCAAAAACACACCGACGACGCGCGGTCTCTTGGGGAGACGCAGCAGCTCTGCCTGCCCGGCACATGCCCGGTACTCACTGCCTTTCCTCAAACAAATAGTCCAATACCCGTCCTCTGGACTCAGGGTGACCACACCCTTCCGGTGGACTGACTGCCGAGCCACTCCCAAGTCCCACGCTGTTTTGTCTCCCACGTCTACCTCCCAGTAGTGCCGCCCGGTGGTGAAACCCTGCACGGTAAGAGGGAATCAAGTCACAAGGCTTGTTCTCATCCTCTTAGGTGGGGACACAAAGGCAGCAGCTGCAGCTACCTTGGTGGCGAGGACACATGGCGCGGTGTCAAAACGCTCTGGTATGTCCGCCACGTTCTGCTCATCGTCTCCATCCCAGACCTGCTTCCCATCCTCTGAGAGAACCAGCCAAGGGTTGGCTGTCCTTGGGTCCAGGTGAACATCAGCTGGTAAACAGAAAGCTTATGTTATAAGCCACTTCTAACATTAAATTGATCTTCATCCGTAGTGGCATTCATAAAAATTAAAAGTAAGTCACAGTTTCTTAATTATGATATTTACAGGCAGGTAATCTGGTTTTAATACTTCATGCAGACAGATCAAAGCATTTTCACAATTTGTTGTCTGAGCGATTAATGGGAAAGTTTTGATTAGCGCACGTCTTTCACAGCTGAAAAAAAATCCATGCATTAATCACGAAATTCAATTAAATTGGATTTATCACTGAGTTGATTGTCAGAAAATTAATCCTCAAGATGTGGTGGTCAAACAGCTCCAGCAGGCGTCTGTGTCCGTTGCAAACTCGCGTCTCCAACATTGCCTCAGGTTCGATCAGTTTGTGTATTTTCAAAGACGCAAATCGCAGGTGTGCCTCGAGGTGCCTCTCACAATACGAGGTCAGACAGACAAGACAGGACTTCACAGCCTTCGCTTGCATTCCCGCACACACATCACAATAGATGATTCTTCTTCCCATTGTGTTGCTGTGCTTTCTTGCTCTGATCTGCCCTGCTATCTCCTTGGCAAAAGAGTTTTCGCAAAGCTCCGGATGGTGCTCAAAGACCGTGCGACACTTGGGGCAGCTGGTGGTAAAGCTGTTGTCCCAGTGCGATGTGATGCATGTGAGGCAGAAGCTGTGACCGCAGGGGATGGACACAGGCTCCGAGAAAACATCCTGACAGAGGCAGAACTGGAACTGCACCTCTGACAGCAGAACACGAGTGGAAGCCATTACCTAAGAAATAAAGGAAGGATTAGGATTAGAGAATACAAATCAATCAGCTCTGACAAAAGACACACATGGTACTCAGAACATTTTGAATCTTTAAAATGCTCTTCAATGCAGAAACTATGAGCATTTTCACACAGCATGTGAGCTTCCGTATTATATTACTACAATTCAAATTTCAAACCAAAACTGCCCACCTGCCAAAGTCCGGTTGCACAGCCACACGACCAGGAGTTTAGCGAGAAATGTGATTTGAATATATACTCATTTCAATCTGAAACTTAAAATGCTCTGTGCTCTCTCTCCTGCAAGTTGTAAAATGTACCACATTCACCACATTCCCAGCAGGGGACAACTAAAATCTCTTCAAATATCAATCCATTTGCCAGGCTAGATTTAGACCAAGCAGAGAGACATTTATAACATTTTTGTATTTGTGTCCCAAATATGTTGGCACGTACCCCATCTGTTGTTGTGTCTTGGTCTCACCTTCCTGCTGAATTTCGAACCAACCTCTGGGATAGCAAACACGAATGCTGGTTGTGTAATTGTGATGCCAAAGTCCTCCTCATTTCTCTGCTACCACTCCCTCTGGGACTTTTGTTCCTCCAGAGATTTTCAACACCCATGTTGATCCAGTGAAGGAGGAGTCATGTCTGCCAGGCGCTTTGCAGGATTTGTGCTGGATTACATAATAGTATTGTATTTGTCCTGGGCGAGCAACAACAATGGCATATTTGAATAAAGTTCAGTCACATGTGTGATTTCTCAATTCCAAAGTTCTTTATTTAAAATGAACTGATAATGACGAAAATATTTACACGCATATTGTTGCAAAACCTTCAAAATAAAATCCAAATAATGATAAAAAACAACAACAAATGCACTTGATCAAGACAATTTTCTAAGGAGGAATGATTAAATTGTGGGACAATATTTAAGCAAAAATAATAATAATGTTAGAGCTATATTATGCACAAAACAAGACATTAAAACAAAGTAATAAATTAATACAATATAAAGGTAAATCCTGAATCATGTAACTTCTACTTGAGCATCATTCAGTGAGTCCATTCAAAGCACTTATTTTACTTTGAATGTACCGGTATGTATGTGTTAAGAAAATGAATGAATGTGTTTGACATTCCATCTTTGTTGTATTCTGTGATTTATTTTGTGATGTATGTATCAGTTTGTGCTAAACAAGCCCACACACAATGACAGCCAATCAATGTCCACTTCAGGGTGTCGCTGACTATTCTACCCCCAACAACTCAAGCACAAAAAGCGCAATGCATAAAAATATATTTTATAAAAAGGCAATACAGAAACAGTAAAGATAAAGATTAAAAACATAACACGCTAAATATGATTATAATTAATTCATCGCAATTGACAACTGTAATCAGCATTAGCCATTAGTTTTATTAGCATACTTTACTTTTTGACTTGGAGTGAAAAATAGACAATGTTTATTTGGATCTCTGATATCTAGTTCAAATCAATGATGGATATTTCAAACGTAAATAGAAGTTACTGCATGAGTGGATCATGTATTGAAAGTTTTTAAATCACAACTCAACATTCTCCTCCATTTCGCCATTTTCTTCTTCGCCTGAAGTCTCAACAGATTGAACCCTCAGGGACAGCAACTCAGATGACAATCCGTATCGTCTCAAGAGCTGGAAAAGCCACACAAAACCACAACAGAGGCACATGGAGAAACACACAAAGTTAACACTCTATTTTGACTGAATATTAAAATAATGTCTGTGTTCTATAATTACCTCCTCCAAATTACTCTGAATTTCCGAGTTTGACAGCGGAACAGATAATTTTAGTCTGATTTTTAATCCAACGACATGAGCTGTTGACAGAAATGTGAAGATTGAAATATATATATGTTCCAAATATAAAACACCCTCCATACATCATCTCATACGAATGCCTACGCTATCTCTCTCATACTATTTATAATTATGATAGACCCTTTTATTTAGCAATAATTTATTAAACATGTCTAGTACATAGTGCTTAACCAAAAAGGTATGTTCAGCAAAAACAACACTTAGAAATATTTTTTAATTTTGAATGAATGAAATTAGTGACTAGTTTTGTTAAACCATATGGAAAATCACTGTTGTTGTAGCAACAGCTACATCCAAACGCTTTGCTTAGAATCTAAAAATAAAAAGTAGCTAATATCAAGAAAAAAATAAAGGAACACAGTTGTGTTCAAACTTAATTTGAGACTAAGTTGGAAAAATGCATTTATTAATTTAGCACTTAATGAAATGCTCAGACAAGTTAATTAATTTAAATAAAATATACATCTACTTACCCGGATCTGCCGTTGAAGAAGGAAGAGTCAAAGATGTTTCAAAGAGTGTAAAAAGAATATGTGAAGATTAATTTATATTTTGTAATAAACCTAAGAGCACTAGTTTTGAACATGGTTACAAATAAACTGATGAAGGGAATCATCTTACCAGTAACTGCAGTAATGCTTACTCCACTGCTTGTGATGTTCTCAAACACAGAGAAGAGAGTGAATGTGAATTGAGTTCCAGCAGTGAGATTTGACACTGTTTGAATTACAGGTCCGTCTCCATCTAGCGCATCGATGTTTATCTCTAAACCATTAAACTGGAGAATAAATAAAGTATTGGCGTTCACTGTATTCCACTGCAGAGTGATACTGGTCTCATTTTGTCCGATCGACTGGAAGCCGTCTGTGTTTAGAGGAGCTGGTGAAAAGGGTCAGAATAAAATCAAATATTCAAGGAAGGATAAACAACTCAAGAATCATTTCATTCATGTTTGCTTATTGTTGTTTAGGTCCATGATTTTGAAAGAAATCTGATGATTACAAAATATATTTGATCATCCTGGATGTTGTTACAGTTTAACAGGATATCACAGTGACATTTTTTGCATCTTAAACTAAAGCTGGAGAACACAGATTGCTATTTTTAACTTTAATTACAGTTGATGATAATGATGTGTCTGATCAATTGTACTCAAGGCAGTTTTTCTCAAATGAGTAGTTTAATATATTGATTATTTAATTGACACGGAAATAGCTTCACTGTATATACAGCTAAATATATATTTCAAGATCTTGATATTATCTCCCATGCCACTAACTCTTAATAAAAAGTTATATGAACATCAGAAGACATGTAAAAATATAAAATCATCTTACCAGTGACTGCAGTAATGCTTACTCCACTGCTTGTGATGTTCTCAAACACAGAGAAGAGAGTGAATGTGTATTGAGTTCCAGCAGTGAGATTTGACACTGTTTGAATTACAGGTCCGTCTCCATCTAGCGCATCGATGTTTATCTCTGAACCATTAAACTGGAGAATAAATAAAGTATTGGCGTTCACTGTATTCCACTGCAGAGTGATACTGGTCTCATTTTGTCCTGTCGACTGGAAGCCGTCTGTGTTTAGAGGAGCTGGTGAAAAGGGTCAGAATAAAATCAAATATTCAAGGAAGGATAGAATATTCATGAATCATTTAATTCATTTTTGCTTATTCTTGTTGGTTCGATCCATAATTTTGGAAAAAAATCTGATGACAACAAAATATCTTTTATTATCCTGGATGTTGTTACAGTTTAACAGGATATCGCAGTGACATTTTTTGCAATTTAAACTAAAGCTGGAGAACACAGATTTCTATTTTTACCTTTAATGACAGTTGATGATAATGATTTGTCTGATCAATTGTACTCAAGGCAGTTTTTCTCAAATGAGGACAGTTTAATATATTGATTATTTAATTGACATGGAAATAGCTTCAATGTGTATACAGCTAAATATATATTTCAAGATCTTGATATTATCTCCCATGCCACTAACCCTTAATAAAAAGTTATATGAACATCAGAAGACATGGAAAAATATAAAATCATCTTACCAGTGACTGCAGTGATGCTTACTCCACTGCTTGTGATGTTCTCAAACACAGAGAAGAGAGTGAATGTGTATTGAGTTCCAGCAGTGAGATTTGACACTGTTTGAATTACAGGTCCGTCTCCATCTAGCGCATCGATGTTTATCGCTAAACCATTAAACTGGAGAATAAATAAAGTATTGGCATTCACTGTATTCCACTGCAGAGTGATACTGGTCTCATTTTGTCCTATCGACTGGAAGCCGTCTGTGTTTAGAGGAGCTGGTGAAAAGGGTCAGAATAAAATCAAATATTCAAGGAAGGATGGAATATTCATGAATCATTTCATTCATTTTTGCTTATTCTTGTTGTTTAGATCCATAATTTTGGAAAGAAATCTGATAATTACAAAATATATTTGATCATCCCGGATGTTGTTACAGTTTAACAGGATATCGCAGTGACATTTTTTGCATTTTAAACTAAAGCTGGAGAACACAGATTGCTATGTTTACGTTTAATTAGAGTTGATGATAATGATGTGGCTGATCAATCGTACTAAAGGCAGTTTTTCTCAAATGAGTACAGTTTAATATATTGATTATTTAGACACGGAAATAGCTTCACTGTATATACAGCTAAATATATATTTCAAGATCTTGATATTATCTCCCATGCCACTAACTCTTAATAAAAGGTTATATGAACATCAGAAGACATGTAAAAATATAAAATCATCTTACCAGTGACTGCAGTAATGCTTACTCCACTGCTTGTGATGTTCTCAAACACAGAGAAGAGAGTGAATGTGTATTGAGTTCCAGCAGTGAGATTTGACACTGTTTGAATTACAGGTCCGTCTCCATCTAGCGCATCGATGTTTATCTCTGAACCATTAAACTGGAGAATAAATAAAGTATTGGCGTTCACTGTATTCCACTGCAGAGTGATACTGGTCTCATTTTGTCCTATCGACTGGAAGCCGTCTGTGTTTAGAGGAGCTGGTGAAAAGAGTCAGAATAAAATCAAATATTCAAGGAAGGATAGAATATTCATGAATCATTTCATTCATGTTTGCTTATTGTTGTTTAGGTCCATTATTTTGAAGGAAATCTGATGACTACAAAATATCTTTGATCATCCTGGATGTTGTTACAGTTTAACAGGATATTGCAGTGACATTTTTTGCAATTTAAACTAAAGCTGGAGAACACAGATTTCTATTTTTACCTTTAATTACAGTTGATGATAATGATGTGGCTGATCAATTGTACTCAAGGCAGTTTTTCTCAAATTAGTACAGTTTAATATATTGATTATTTAATGGACATGGAAATAGCTTCATTGTATAGACAGCTAAATATATATTTCAATATCTTGACATTATCTCCCATGCCACTAACCCTTAATAAAAAGTTATATGAACATCAGAAGACATGTAAAAATATAAAATCATCTTACCAGTGACTGCAGTAATGCTTACTCCACTGCTTGTGATGTTCTCAAACACAGAGAAGAGAGTGAATGTGTATTGAGTTCCAGCAGTGAGATTTGACACTGTTTGAATTACAGGTCCGTCTCCATCTAGCGCATCGATGTTTATCTCTGAACCATTAAACTGGAGGATAAATAAAGTATTGGCGTTCACTGTATTCCACTGCAGAGTGATACTGGTCTCATTTTGTCCTATCGACTGGAAGCCGTCTGGGTTTAGAGGAACTGGTGAAAAGGGTCAGAATAAAATCAAATATTCAAGGAAGGATAGAATATTCATGAATCATTTAATTCATTTTTGCTTATTCTTGTTGTTTCGATCCATAATTTTGGAAAGAAATCTGATGACAACAAAATATCTTTGATTATCCTGGATGTTGTTACAGTTTAACAGGATATTGCAGTGACATTTTTTGCATCTTAAACTAAAGCTGGAGAACACAGATTGCTATTTATACCTTTAATTACAGTTGATGATAATGATGTGTCTGATCAATTATACTCAAGGCTGTTTTTCTCAAATGAGTACAGTTTAATATATTGATTATTTAATGGACATGGAAATAGCTTCACTGTATATTCAGTTAAATATATATGTCAAGATCTTGATATTATCTCCCATGCCACTAACCCTTAATAAAAAGTTATATGAACATCAGAAGACATGTAAAAATATAAAATCATCTTACCTGTGACTGCAGTAATGCTTACTCCACTGCTTGTGATGTTCTCAAACACAGAGAAGAGAGTGAATGTGTATTGAGTTCCAGCAGTGAGATTTGACACTGTTTGAATTACAGGTCCGTCTCCATCTAGCGCATCGATGTTTATCTCTGAACCATTAAACTGGAGAATAAATAAAGTATTGGCGTTCACTGTATTCCACTGCAGAGTGATACTGGTCTCATTTTGTCCTATCGACTGGAAGCCGTCTGTGTTTAGAGGAGCTGGTGAAAAGGGTCAGAATAAAATCAAATATTCAAGGAAGGATAGAATATTCATGAATCATTTAATTCATTTTTGCTTATTCTTGTTGTTTCGAGCCATAATTTTGGAAAAAAATCTGATGACAACAAAATATCTTTGATTATCCTGGATGTTGTTACAGTTTAACAGGATATCGCAGTGACATTTTTTGCATTTTAAACTAAAGCTGGAGAACACAGATTGCTATTTATACCTTTAATTACAGTTGATGATAATGATGTGTCTGATCAATTATACTCAAGGCTGTTTTTTTCAAATAAGTACAGTTTAATATATTGATTATTTAATGGACATGGAAATAGCTTCACTGTATATACAGCTAAATATATATGTCAAGATCTTGATATTATCTCCCATGCCACTAACCCTTAATAAAAAGTTATATGAACATCAGAAGACATGTAAAAATATAAAATCATCTTACCAGTGACTGCAGTAATGCTTACTCCACTGCTTGTGATGTTCTCAAACACAGAGAAGAGAGTGAATGTGTATTGAGTTCCAGCAGTGAGATTTGACACTGTTTGAATTACAGGTCCGTCTCCATCTAGCGCATCGATGTTTATCTCTGAACCATTAAACTGGAGGACAAATAAAGTATTGGCGTTCACTGTATTCCACTGCAGAGTGATACTGGTCTCATTTTGTCCTATCGACTGGAAGCCGTCTGTGTTTAGAGCAGCTGGTGAAAAGGGTCAGAATAAAATCAAATATTCAAGGAAGGATAGAATATTCATGAATCATTTCATTCATTTTTGCTTATTCTTGTTGTTTAGATCCATAATTTTGGAAAAAAATCTGATGACTACAAAATATCTTTGATCATCCCAGATGTTGTTACAGTTTAACAATATATTGCAGTTACATTTTTTGCAATTTAAACTAAAGCTGGAGAACACAGATTTCTATTTTTACCTTTAATGACAGTTGATGATAATGATTTGTCTGATCAATTGTACTCAAGGCAGTTTTTCTCAAATGAGGACAGTTTAATATATTGATTATTTAATTGACATGGAAATAGCTTCAATGTATATACAGCTAAATATATATTTCAAGATCTTGATATTATCTCCCATGCCACTAACCCTAAATAAAAAGTTATATGAACATCAGAAGACATGGAAAAATATAAAATCATCTTACCAGTGACTGCAGTAATGCTTACTCCACTGCTTGTGATGTTCTCAAACACAGAGAAGAGAGTGAATGTGTATTGAGTTCCAGCAGTGAGATTTGACACTGTTTGAATTACAGGTCCGTCTCCATCTAGCGCATCGATGTTTATCTCTAAAACACTAAACTGGAGAATAAATAAAGTATTGGCGTTCACTGTATTCCACTGCAGAGTGATACTGGTCTCATTTTGTCCTATCGACTGGAAGCCGTCTGTGTTTAGAGGAGCTGGTGAAAAGGGTCAAAATAAAATCAAATATTCAAGGAAGGACAGAATATTCATGAATCATTTCATTCATGTTTGCTTATTCTTGTTGTTTAGATCCATGATTTTGGAAAAAAATCTGATGACTACAAAATATCTTTGATCATCCCGGATGTTGTTACAGTTTAACAGGATATCGCAGTGACATTTTTTGCAATTTAAACTAAAGCTGGAGAACACAGATTTCTATTTTTACCTTTAATGACAGTTGATGATAATGATGTGTCTGATCAATCGTACTAAAGGCAGTTTTTCTCAAATGAGTACAGTTTAATATATTGATTATTTAATGGACACGGAAATAGCTTCACTGTATATACAGCTAAATATATATTTCAAGATCTTGATATTATCTCCCATGACACTAACCCTTAATAAAAAGTTATATGAACATCAGAAGACATGAAAAAATATAAAATCATCTTACCAGTGACTGCAGTAATGCTTACTCCACTGCTTGTGATGTTCTCAAACACAGAGAAGAGAGTGAATGTGAATTGAGTTCCAGCAGTGAGATTTGACACTGTTTGAATTACAGGTCCGTCTCCATCTAGCGCATCGATGTTTATCTCTGAACCATTAAACTGGAGGATAAATAAAGTATTGGCGTTCACTGTATTCCACTGCAGAGTGATACTGGTCTCATTTTGTCCGATCGACTGGAAGCCGTCTGGGTTTAGAGGAGCTGGTGAAAAGGGTCAGAGAGTTAAACCAAATGTTCAAGGAAGGATAAACTATTCAAGAATCATTTCATTCAGGTTTGCTTATTGTTGTTGTTTAGGTCCATTATTTTGGAATAAATCTGTTAGATATTTGAGTTATGCATGCACGCTCACAATACACAGGTTGCACAAACACTCTTAGTTTCTTTATCTCTACATACTTTGTGGTAATAATCACACACATAGATTAATCACATATAAAGCATCTCATAGGGTTAACTGATACACGATGGGAATAAGTCAGGGCCCTAATGGCCCATCCCAGGAGGAGGGTGTAAGCAAAACCTAGGAGGAGTTTTTCACGCCAACTATAAAGATCACTGCCGTAGAACATTCGGGACTCTTCTCAGAGTCCCGCTTCCGCGTCTGTGGGAGAGTCCAGCGCTGTATTTCCTTACCAGTTTTGTAATTACTGAAAACATTCAGGAAACGTGATTCGTTTGATAATCCTGACTCATTATTGAATAAACACCTCCAACACGAGATATAATAAAAGAACCGAGGGAAAAATGAGAATCCTAACAAATCTGATGACTACAAAATATCTTTGATCATCCTGGATGTTGTTACAGTTTAACAATATATTGCAGTTACATTTTTTGCATTTTAAACTAAAGCTGGAGAACACAGATTGCTATTTATACCTTTAATGACAGTTGATGATAATGATGTGTCTGATCAATCGTACTAAAGGCAGTTTTTCTCAAATGAGTACAGTTTAATATATTGATTATTTAATGGACATGGAAATAGCTTCACTGTATATACAGCTAAATATATATTTCAAGATCTTGATATTATTTCCCATGCCACTAACTCTTAATAAAAAGTTATATGAACATCAGAAGACATGTAAAAATATAAAATCATCTTACCAGTGACTGCAGTAATGCTTACTCCACTGCTTGTGATGTTCTCAAACACAGAGAAGAGAGTGAATGTGTATTGAGTTCCAGCAGTGAGATTTGACACTGTATGAATTACAGGTCCGTCTCCATCTAGCGCATCGATGTTTATCTCTGAACCATTAAACTGGAGGATAAATAAAGTATTGGCGTTCACTGTATTCCACTGCAGAGTGATACTGGTCTCATTTTGTCCTATCGACTGGAAGCCGTCTGTGTTTAGAGGAGCTGGTGAAAAGGGTCAGAATAAAATCAAATATTCAAGGAAGGATAGAATATTCATGAATCATTTCATTCATTTTTGCTTATTGTTGTTGTTTAGGTCCATTATTTTGGAATAAATTTGTTAGATATTTGAGTTATGCATGCACGCTCACAATACACAGGTTGCACAAACACTCTTAGTTTCTTTATCTCTACATACTTTGTGGTAATAATCACACACATAGATTAATCACATATAAAGCATCTCATAGGGTTAACTGATACACGATGGGAATAAGTCAGGGCCCTAATGGCCCATCCCAGGAGGAGGGTGTAAGCAAAACCAAGGAGGAGTTTTTCACGCCAACTATAAAGATCACTGCCGTAGAACATTCGGGACTCTTCTCAGAGTCCCGCTTCCGCGTCTGTGGGAGAGTCCAGCGCTGTATTTCCTTACCAGTTTTGTAATTAGTGAAAACATTCAGGAAACGTGATTCGTTTGATAATCCTGACTCATTATTGAATAAACACCTCCAACACGAGATATAATAAAAGAACCGAGGGAAAAATGAGAATCCTAACAAATCTGATGACTACAAAATATATTTGATCATCCTGGATGTTGTTACAGTTTAACAATATATTGCAGTTACATTTTTTGCATTTTAAACTAAAGCTGGAGAACACAGATTGCTATTTATACCTTTAATGACAGTTGATGATAATGATGTGTCTGATCAATTATACTCAAGGCTGTTTTTTTCAAATAAGTACAGTTTAATATATTGATTATTTAATGGACATGGAAATAGCTTCACTGTATATACAGCTAAATATATATTTCAAGATCTTGATATTATCTCCCATGCCACTAACCCTTAATAAAAAGTTATATGAACATCAGAAGACATGTAAAAATATAAAATCATCTTACCAGTGATTGCAGTAATGCTTACTCCACTGCTTGTGATGTTCTCAAACACAGAGAAGAGAGTGAATGTGTATTGAGTTCCAGCAGTGAGATTTGACACTGTTTGAATTACAGGTCCGTCTCCATCTAGCGCATCGATGTTTATCTCTGAACCATTAAACTGGAGGACAAATAAAGTATTGGCGTTCACTGTATTCCACTGCAGAGTGATACTGGTCTCATTTTGTCCTATCGACTGGAAGCCGTCTGGGTTTAGAGGAGCTGGTGAAAAGGGTCAGAATAAAATCAAATATTCAAGGAAGGATAGAATATTCATGAATCATTTCATTCATGTTTGCTTATTGTTGTTTAGATCCATAATTTTGGAAAAAAATCTGATGACTACAAAATATCTTTGATCATCCTGGATGTTGTTACAGTTTAACAGGATATTGCAGTGACATTTTTTGCATTTTAAACTCAAGCTGGAGAACACAGATTTCTATTTTTACATTTAATGACAGTTGATGATAATGATTTGTCTGATCAATTGTACTCAAGGCAGTTTTTCTCAAATGAGTACAGTTTAATATATTGATTATTTAGACACGGAAATAGCTTCACTGTATATACAGCTAAATATATATTTCAATATCTTGATATTATCTCCCATGCCACTAACCCTAAATAAAAAGTTATATGAACATCAGAAGACATGGAAAAATATAAAATCATCTTACCAGTGACTGCAGTAATGCTTACTCCACTGCTTGTGATGTTCTCAAACACAGAGAAGAGAGTGAATGTGTATTGAGTTCCAGCAGTGAGATTTGACACTGTTTGAATTACAGGTCCGTCTCCATCTAGCGCATCGATGTTTATCTCTGAACCATTAAACTGGAGGATAAATAAAGTATTGGCGTTCACTGTATTCCACTGCAGAGTGATACTGGTCTCATTTTGTCCTATCGACTGGAAGCCGTCTGTGTTTAGAGGAGCTGGTGAAGAGGGTCAGAATAAAATCAAATATTCAAGGAAGGATAGAATATTCATGAATCATTTAATTCATGTTTGCTTATTGTTGTTTAGGTCCATTATTTTGAAGGAAATCTGATGACTACAAAATATCTTTGATCATCCTGGATGTTGTTACAGTTTAACAGGATATTGCAGTGACATTTTTTGCATCTTAAACTAAAGCTGGAGAAAACAGATTGCTATTTATACCTTTAATTACAGTTGATGATAATGATGTGTCTCATCAATTATACTCAAGGCTGTTTTTTTCAAATAAGTACAGTTTAATATATTGATTATTTAATGGACATGGAAATAGCTTCACTGTATATACAGCTAAATATATATTTCAAGATCTTGATATTATCTCCCATGCCACTAACCCTTAATAAAAAGTTATATGAACATCAGAAGACATGGAAAAATATAAAATCATCTTACCAGTGACTGCAGTAATGCTTACTCCACTGCTTGTGATGTTCTCAAACACAGAGAAGAGAGTGAATGTGTATTGAGTTCCAGCAGTGAGATTTGACACTGTTTGAATTACAGGTCCGTCTCCATCTAGCGCATCGATGTTTATCTCTGAACCATTAAACTGGAGGACAAATAAAGTATTGGCGTTCACTGTATTCCACTGCAGAGTGATACTGGTCTCATTTTGTCCTATCGACTGGAAGCCGTCTGGGTTTAGAGGAGCTGGTGAAAAGGGTCAGAATAAAATCAAATATTCAAGGAAGGATAGAATATTCATGAATCATTTAATTCATTTTTGCTTATTCTTGTTGTTTCGATCCATAATTTTGGAAAAAATTCTGATGACAACAAAATATCTTTTATTATCCTGGATGTTGTTACAGTTTAACAGGATATCGCAGTGACATTTTTTGCATTTTAAACTAAAGCTGGAGAACACAGATTTCTATTTATACCTTTAATTACAGTTGATGATAATGATTTGTCTGATCAATTGTACTCAAGGCAGTTTTTCTCAAATGAGTACAGTTTAATATATTGATTATTTAATGGACATGGAAATAGCTTCACTGTATATACAGCTAAATATATATGTCAAGATCTTGACATTATCTCCCATGCCACTAACCCTTAATAAAAAGTTATATGAACATCAGAAGACATGTAAAAATATAAAATCATCTTACCAGTGACTGCAGTAATGCTTACTCCACTGCTTGTGATGTTCTCAAACACAGAGAAGAGAGTGAATGTGTATTGAGTTCCAGCAGTGAGATTTGACACTGTTTGAATCACAGGTCCGTCTCCATCTAGCGCATCGATGTTTATCTCTGAACCATTAAACTGGAGAATAAATAAAGTATTGGCGTTCACTGTATTCCACTGCAGAGTGATACTGGTCTCATTTTGTCCTATCGACTGGAAGCCGTCTGTGTTTAGAGGAGCTGGTGAAAAGAGTCAGAATAAAATCAAATATTCAAGGAAGGACAGAATATTCATGAATCATTTCATTCATGTTTGCTTATTGTTGTTTAGATCCATAATTTTGGAAAAAAATCTGATGACTACAAAATATCTTTGATCATCCTGGATGTTGTTACAGTTTAACAGTATATTGCAGTGACATTTTTTGCATTTTAAACTAAAGCTGGAGAACACAGATTTCTATTTTTACCTTTAATGACAGTTGATGATAATGATGTGGCTGATCAATTGTACTCAAGGCAGTTTTTCTCAAATGAGTACAGTTTAATATATTGATTATTTAATGGACATGGAAATAGCTTCACTGTATATACAGCTAAATATATATTTCAAGATCTTGATATTATCTCCCATGCCACTAACCCTAAATAAAAAGTTATATGAACATCAGAAGACATGGAAAAATATAAAATCATCTTACCAGTGACTGCAGTAATGCTTACTCCACTGCTTGTGATGTTCTCAAACACAGAGAAGAGAGTGAATGTGTATTGAGTTCCAGCAGTGAGATTTGACACTGTTTGAATTACAGGTCCGTCTCCATCTAGCGCATCGATGTTTATCTCTGAACCATTAAACTGGAGAATAAATAAAGTATTGGCGTTCACTGTATTCCACTGCAGAGTGATACTGGTCTCATTTTCTCCTATCGACTGGAAGCCGTCTGGGTTTAGAGGAGCTGGTGAAAAGGGTCAGAATAAAATCAAATATTCAAGGAAGGATAGAATATTCATGAATCATTTCATTCATTTTTGCTTATTCTTGTTGTTTCGATCCATAATTTTGGAAAGAAATCTGATGACAACAAAATATCTTTGATTATCCTGGATGTTGTTACAGTTTAACAGGATATCGCAGTGACATTTTTTGCATTTTAAACTAAAGCTGGAGAACACAGATTTCTATTTTTACCTTTAATTACAGTTGATGATAATGATTTGTCTGATCAATTGTACTCAAGGCAGTTTTTCTCAAATGAGTACAGTTTAATATATTGATTATTTAATGGACATGGAAATAGCTTCATTGTATATACAGCTAAATATATATGTCAAGATCTTGACATTATCTCCCATGCCACTAACCCTTAATAAAAAGTTATATGAACATCAGAAGACATGTAAAAATATAAAATCATCTTACCAGTGATTGCAGTAATGCTTACTCCACTGCTTGTGATGTTCTCAAACACAGAGAAGAGAGTGAATGTGAATTGAGTTCCAGCAGTGAGATTTGACACTGTATGAATTACAGGTCCGTCTCCATCTAGCGCATCGATGTTTATCTCTGAACCATTAAACTGGAGAATAAAGAAAGTATTGGTGTTCACTGTATTCCACTGCAGAGTGATACTGGTCTCATTTTGTCCTATCGACTGGAAGCCGTCTGGGTTTAGAGGAGCTGGTGAAAAGGATCAGAGAGTTAAACCAAATGTTCAAGGAAGGATAAACTATTCATGAATCATTTCATTCATTTTTGCTTATTCTTGTTCAGATCAATAATTTTGGAAAAAAAATCTGATGACTACAAAATATCTTTGATCATCCTGGATGTTGTTACAGTTTAACAGTATATTGCAGTGACATTTTTTGCATTTTAAACTAAAGCTGGAGAACACAGATTTCTATTTTTACCTTTAATGACAGTTGATGATAATGATGTGGCTGATCAATTGTACTCAAGGCAGTTTTTCTCAAATGAGTACAGTTTAATATATTGATTATTTAATGGACATGGAAATAGCTTCACTGTATATACAGCTAAATATATATTTCAAGATCTTGATATTATCTCCCATGCCACTAACCCTAAATAAAAAGTTATATGAACATCAGAAGACATGGAAAAATATAAAATCATCTTACCAGTGACTGCAGTAATGCTTACTCCACTGCTTGTGATGTTCTCAAACACAGAGAAGAGAGTGAATGTGTATTGAGTTCCAGCAGTGAGATTTGACACTGTTTGAATTACAGGTCCGTCTCCATCTAGCGCATCGATGTTTATCTCTGAACCATTAAACTGGAGGACAAATAAAGTATTGGCGTTCACTGTATTCCACTGCAGAGTGATACTGGTCTCATTTTGTCCTATCGACTGGAAGCCGTCTGTGTTTAGAGGAGCTGGTGAAGAGGGTCAGAATAAAATCAAATATTCAAGGAAGGATAGAATATTCATGAATCATTTCATTCATGTTTGCTTATTGTTGTTTAGGTCCATTATTTTGAAGGAAATCTGATGACTACAAAATATCTTTGATCATCCTGGATGTTGTTACAGTTTAACAGGATATTGCAGTGACATTTTTTGCATCTTAAACTAAAGCTGGAGAAAACAGATTGCTATTTATACCTTTAATTACAGTTGATGATAATGATGTGTCTCATCAATTATACTCAAGGCTGTTTTTTTCAAATAAGTACAGTTTAATATATTGATTATTTAATGGACATGGAAATAGCTTCACTGTATATACAGCTAAATATATATTTCAAGATCTTGATATTATCTCCCATGCCACTAACCCTTAATAAAAAGTTATATGAACATCAGAAGACATGGAAAAATATAAAATCATCTTACCAGTGACTGCAGTAATGCTTACTCCACTGCTTGTGATGTTCTCAAACACAGAGAAGAGAGTGAATGTGTATTGAGTTCCAGCAGTGAGATTTGACACTGTTTGAATTACAGGTCCGTCTCCATCTAGCGCATCGATGTTTATCTCTGAACCATTAAACTGGAGGACAAATAAAGTATTGGCGTTCACTGTATTCCACTGCAGAGTGATACTGGTCTCATTTTGTCCTATCGACTGGAAGCCGTCTGGGTTTAGAGGAGCTGGTGAAAAGGGTCAGAATAAAATCAAATATTCAAGGAAGGATAGAATATTCATGAATCATTTAATTCATTTTTGCTTATTCTTGTTGTTTCGATCCATAATTTTGGAAAAAAATCTGATGACAACAAAATATCTTTTATTATCCTGGATGTTGTTACAGTTTAACAGGATATCGCAGTGACATTTTTTGCATTTTAAACTAAAGCTGGAGAACACAGATTTCTATTTATACCTTTAATTACAGTTGATGATAATGATTTGTCTGATCAATTGTACTCAAGGCAGTTTTTCTCAAATGAGTACAGTTTAATATATTGATTATTTAATGGACATGGAAATAGCTTCACTGTATATACAGCTAAATATATATGTCAAGATCTTGACATTATCTCCCATGCCACTAACCCTTAATAAAAAGTTATATGAACATCAGAAGACATGTAAAAATATAAAATCATCTTACCAGTGACTGCAGTAATGCTTACTCCACTGCTTGTGATGTTCTCAAACACAGAGAAGAGAGTGAATGTGTATTGAGTTCCAGCAGTGAGATTTGACACTGTTTGAATCACAGGTCCGTCTCCATCTAGCGCATCGATGTTTATCTCTGAACCATTAAACTGGAGAATAAATAAAGTATTGGCGTTCACTGTATTCCACTGCAGAGTGATACTGGTCTCATTTTGTCCTATCGACTGGAAGCCGTCTGTGTTTAGAGGAGCTGGTGAAAAGAGTCAGAATAAAATCAAATATTCAAGGAAGGACAGAATATTCATGAATCATTTCATTCATGTTTGCTTATTGTTGTTTAGATCCATAATTTTGGAAAAAAATCTGATGACTACAAAATATCTTTGATCATCCTGGATGTTGTTACAGTTTAACAGTATATTGCAGTGACATTTTTTGCATTTTAAACTAAAGCTGGAGAACACAGATTTCTATTTTTACCTTTAATGACAGTTGATGATAATGATGTGGCTGATCAATTGTACTCAAGGCAGTTTTTCTCAAATGAGTACAGTTTAATATATTGATTATTTAATGGACATGGAAATAGCTTCACTGTATATACAGCTAAATATATATTTCAAGATCTTGATATTATCTCCCATGCCACTAACCCTAAATAAAAAGTTATATGAACATCAGAAGACATGGAAAAATATAAAATCATCTTACCAGTGACTGCAGTAATGCTTACTCCACTGCTTGTGATGTTCTCAAACACAGAGAAGAGAGTGAATGTGTATTGAGTTCCAGCAGTGAGATTTGACACTGTTTGAATTACAGGTCCGTCTCCATCTAGCGCATCGATGTTTATCTCTGAACCATTAAACTGGAGAATAAATAAAGTATTGGCGTTCACTGTATTCCACTGCAGAGTGATACTGGTCTCATTTTCTCCTATCGACTGGAAGCCGTCTGGGTTTAGAGGAGCTGGTGAAAAGGGTCAGAATAAAATCAAATATTCAAGGAAGGATAGAATATTCATGAATCATTTCATTCATTTTTGCTTATTCTTGTTGTTTCGATCCATAATTTTGGAAAGAAATCTGATGACAACAAAATATCTTTGATTATCCTGGATGTTGTTACAGTTTAACAGGATATCGCAGTGACATTTTTTGCATTTTAAACTAAAGCTGGAGAACACAGATTTCTATTTTTACCTTTAATTACAGTTGATGATAATGATTTGTCTGATCAATTGTACTCAAGGCAGTTTTTCTCAAATGAGTACAGTTTAATATATTGATTATTTAATGGACATGGAAATAGCTTCATTGTATATACAGCTAAATATATATGTCAAGATCTTGACATTATCTCCCATGCCACTAACCCTTAATAAAAAGTTATATGAACATCAGAAGACATGTAAAAATATAAAATCATCTTACCAGTGATTGCAGTAATGCTTACTCCACTGCTTGTGATGTTCTCAAACACAGAGAAGAGAGTGAATGTGAATTGAGTTCCAGCAGTGAGATTTGACACTGTATGAATTACAGGTCCGTCTCCATCTAGCGCATCGATGTTTATCTCTGAACCATTAAACTGGAGAATAAAGAAAGTATTGGTGTTCACTGTATTCCACTGCAGAGTGATACTGGTCTCATTTTGTCCTATCGACTGGAAGCCGTCTGGGTTTAGAGGAGCTGGTGAAAAGGATCAGAGAGTTAAACCAAATGTTCAAGGAAGGATAAACTATTCATGAATCATTTCATTCATTTTTGCTTATTCTTGTTCAGATCAATAATTTTGGAAAAAAAATCTGATGACTACAAAATATCTTTGATCATCCTGGATGTTGTTACAGTTTAACAGTATATTGCAGTGACATTTTTTGCATTTTAAACTAAAGCTGGAGAACACAGATTTCTATTTTTACCTTTAATGACAGTTGATGATAATGATGTGGCTGATCAATTGTACTCAAGGCAGTTTTTCTCAAATGAGTACAGTTTAATATATTGATTATTTAATGGACATGGAAATAGCTTCACTGTATATACAGCTAAATATATATTTCAAGATCTTGATATTATCTCCCATGCCACTAACCCTAAATAAAAAGTTATATGAACATCAGAAGACATGGAAAAATATAAAATCATCTTACCAGTGACTGCAGTAATGCTTACTCCACTGCTTGTGATGTTCTCAAACACAGAGAAGAGAGTGAATGTGTATTGAGTTCCAGCAGTGAGATTTGACACTGTTTGAATTACAGGTCCGTCTCCATCTAGCGCATCGATGTTTATCTCTGAACCATTAAACTGGAGAATAAATAAAGTATTGGCGTTCACTGTATTCCACTGCAGAGTGATACTGGTCTCATTTTGTCCTATCGACTGGAAGCCGTCTGTGTTTAGAGGAGCTGGTGAAAAGGGTCAGAATAAAATCAAATATTCAAGGAAGGATAGAATATTCATGAATCATTTAATTCATTTTTGCTTATTCTTGTTGTTTCGATCCATATTTTTGGAAAAAAATCTGATGACAACAAAATATCTTTGATTATCCTGGATGTTGTTACAGTTTAACAGGATATCGCAGTGACATTTTTTGCATCTTAAACTAAAGCTGGAGAACACAGATTGCTATTTATACCTTTAATTACAGTTGATGATAATGATGTGTCTGATCAATTATACTCAAGGCTGTTTTTTTCAAATAAGTACAGTTTAATATATTGATTATTTAATGGACATGGAAATAGCTTCACTGTATATACAGCTAAATATATATGTCAATATCTTGACATTATCTCCCATGCCACTAACCCTTAATAAAAAGTTATATGAACATCAGAAGACATGTAAAAATATAAAATCATCTTACCAGTGACTGCAGTAATGCTTACTCCACTGCTTGTGATGTTCTCAAACACAGAGAAGAGAGTGAATGTGTATTGAGTTCCAGCAGTGAGATTTGACACTGTTTGAATTACAGGTCCGTCTCCATCTAGCGCATCGATGTTTATCTCTGAACCATTAAACTGGAGAATAAATAAAGTATTGGCGTTCACTGTATTCCACTGCAGAGTGATACTGGTCTCATTTTCTCCTATCGACTGGAAGCCGTCTGGGTTTAGAGGAGCTGGTGAAAAGGGTCAGAATAAAATCAAATATTCAAGGAAGGATAGAATATTCATGAATCATTTAATTCATTTTTGCTTATTCTTGTTGTTTCGATCCATAATTTTGGAAAAAAATCTGATGACAACAAAATATCTTTGATTATCCTGGATGTTGTTACAGTTTAACAGGATATCGCAGTGACATTTTTTGCATTTTAAACTAAAGCTGGAGAACACAGATTTCTATTTATACCTTTAATTACAGTTGATGATAATGATTTGTCTGATCAATTGTACTCAAGGCAGTTTTTCTCAAATGAGTACAGTTTAATATATTGATTATTTAATGGACATGGAAATAGCTTCACTGTATATACAGCTAAATATATATGTCAAGATCTTGATATTATCTCCCATGCCACTAACCCTTAATAAAAAGTTATATGAACATCAGAAGACATGTAAAAATATAAAATCATCTTACCAGTGATTGCAGTAATGCTTACTCCACTGCTTGTGATGTTCTCAAACACAGAGAAGAGAGTGAATGTGTATTGAGTTCCAGCAGTGAGATTTGACACTGTTTGAATTACAGGTCCGTCTCCATCTAGCGCATCGATGTTTATCTCTGAACCATTAAACTGGAGAATAAATAAAGTATTGGCGTTCACTGTATTCCACTGCAGAGTGATACTGGTCTCATTTTGTCCTATCGACTGGAAGCCGTCTGTGTTTAGAGGAGCTGGTGAAAAGGGTCAGAATAAAATCAAATATTCAAGGAAGGATAGAATATTCATGAATCATTTCATTCATTTTTGCTTATTCTTGTTGTTTCAATCCATAATTTTGGAAAAAAATCTGATGACAACAAAATATCTTTGATTATCCTGGATGTTGTTACAGTTTAACAGGATATCGCAGTGACATTTTTTGCATTTTAAACTAAAGCTGGAGAACACAGATTGCTATTTATACCTTTAATTACAGTTGATGATAATGATGTGTCTGATCAATTATACTCAAGGCTGTTTTTTTCAAATAAGTACAGTTTAATATATTGATTATTTAAGGGACATGGAAATAGCTTCACTGTATATACAGCTAAATATATATTTCAAGATCTTGATATTATCTCCCATGCCACTAACTCTTAATAAAAGGTTATATGAACATCAGAAGACATGTAAAAATATAAAATCATCTTACCAGTGACTGCAGTAATGCTTACTCCACTGCTTGTGATGTTCTCAAACACAGAGAAGAGAGTGAATGTGTATTGAGTTCCAGCAGTGAGATTTGACACTGCTTGAATTACAGGTCCGTCTCCATCTAGCGCATCGATGTTTATCTCTGAACCATTAAACTGGAGAATAAAGAAAGTATTGGCGTTCACTGTATTCCACTGCAGAGTGATACTGGTCTCATTTTGTCCTATCGACTGGAAGCCGCCTGGTTTTAGAGGAGCTGGTGAAAAGGGTCAGAATAAAATAAAATATTCAAGGAAGGATAGAATATTCATGAATCATTTAATTCATTTTTGCTTATTCTTGTTGTTTCGATCCATAATTTTGGAAAAAAATCTGATGACAACAAAATATCTTTGATTATCCTGGATGTTGTTACAGTTTAACAGGATATCGCAGTGACATTTTTTGCATTTTAAACTAAAGCTGGAGAACACAGATTTCTATTTATACCTTTAATTACAGTTGATGATAATGATTTGTCTGATCAATTGTACTCAAGGCAGTTTTTCTCAAATGAGTACAGTTTAATATATTGATTATTTAATGGACATGGAAATAGCTTCACTGTATATACAGCTAAATATATATTTCAAGATCTTGACATTATCTCCCATGCCACTAACCCTTAATAAAAAGTTATACAAACATCAGAAGACATGTAAAAATATAAAATCATCTTACCAGTGACTGCAGTAATGCTTACTCCACTGCTTGTGATGTTCTCAAACACAGAGAAGAGAGTGAATGTGTATTGAGTTCCAGCAGTGAGATTTGACACTGCTTGAATTACAGGTCCGTCTCCATCTAGCGCATCAATGTTTATCTCTGAACCATTAAACTGGAGGACAAATAAAGTATTGGCGTTCACTGTATTCCACTGCAGAGTGATACTGGTCTCATTTTGTCCTATCGACTGGAAGCCGTCTGGGTTTAGAGGAGCTGGTGAAAAGGGTCAGAATAAAATCAAATATTCAAGGAAGAATAGAATATTCATGAATCATTTCATTCATTTTTGCTTATTCTTGTTGTTTCGATCCATAATTTTGGAAAAAAATCTGATGACAACAAAATATCTTTGATTATCCTGGATGTTGTTACAGTTTAACAGGATATCGCAGTGACATTTTTTGCATTTTAAACTAAAGCTGGAGAACACAGATTGCTATTTATACCTTTAATTACAGTTGATGATAATGATGTGTCTGATCAATTATACTCAAGGCTGTTTTTTTCAAATAAGTACAGTTTAATATATTGATTATTTAAGGGACATGGAAATAGCTTCACTGTATATACAGCTAAATATATATTTCAAGATCTTGATATTATCTCCCATGCCACTAACTCTTAATAAAAGGTTATATGAACATCAGAAGACATGTAAAAATATAAAATCATCTTACCAGTGACTGCAGTGATGCTTACTCCACTGCTTGTGATGTTCTCAAACACAGAGAAGAGAGTGAATGTGTATTGAGTTCCAGCAGTGAGATTTGACACTGTTTGAATTACAGGTCCGTCTCCATCTAGCGCATCGATGTTTATCTCTGAACCATTAAACTGGAGAATAAATAAAGTATTGGCGTTCACTGTATTCCACTGCAGAGTGATACTGGTCTCATTTTGTCCTATCAACTGGAAGCCGTCTGTGTTTAGAGGAGCTGGTGAAAAGGGTCAGAATAAAATCAAATATTCAAGGAAGGACAGAATATTCATGAATCATTTCATTCATGTTTGCTTATTCTTGTTGTTTAGATCCATGATTTTGGAAAAAAAATCTGATGACTACAAAATATCATTGATCATCCTGGATGTTGTTACAGTTTAACAATATATTGCAGTGACATTTTTTGCATTTTAAACTCAAGCTGGAGAACACAGATTTCTATTTTTACGTTTAATTACAGTTGATGATAATGATTTGTCTGATCAATTGTACTAAAGGCAGTTTTTCTCAAATTAGTACAGTTTAATATATTGATTATTTAATTGACACGGAAATAGCTTCACTGTATATACAGCTAAATATATATTTCAAGATCTTGATATTATTTCCCATGCCACTAACTCTTAATAAAAAGTTATATGAACATCAGAAGACATGTAAAAATATAAAATCATCTTACCAGTAACTGCAGTAATGCTTACTCCACTGCTTGTGATGTTCTCAAACACAGAGAAGAGAGTGAATGTGTATTGAGTTCCAGCAGTGAGATTTGACACTGTTTGAATTACAGGTCCGTCTCCATCTAGCGCATCGATGTTTATCTCTGAACCATTAAACTGGAGAATAAATAAAGTATTGGCGTTCACTGTATTCCACTGCAGAGTGATACTGGTCTCATTTTGTCCTATCGACTGGAAGCTGTCTGTGTTTAGAGGAGCTGGTGAAAAGGGTCAGAATAAAATCAAATATTCAAGGAAGGATAGAATATTCATGAATCATTTCATTCATTTTTGCTTATTCTTGTTGTTTAGATCCATAATTTTGGAAAGAAATCTGATAATTACAAAATATATTTGATCATCCCGGATGTTGTTACAGTTTAACAGGATATTGCAGTTACATTTTTTGCATTTTAAACTAAAGCTGGAGAACACAGATTTCTATTTATACCTTTAATTACAGTTGATGATAATGATGTGGCTGATCAATTGTACTCAAGGCAGTTTTTCTCAAATGAGTACAGTTTAATATATTGATTATTTAGACACGGAAATAACTTCACTGTATATACAGCTAAATATATATTTCAAGATCTTGACATTATCTCCCATGCCACTAACCCTTAATAAAAAGTTATATAAACATCAGAAGACATGTAAAAATATAAAATCATCTTACCAGTGACTGCAGTGATGCTTACTCCACTGCTTGTGATGTTCTCAAACACAGAGAAGAGAGTGAATGTGTATTGAGTTCCAGCAGTGAGATTTGACACTGTTTGAATTACAGGTCCGTCTCCATCTAGCGCATCGATGTTTATCTCTGAACCATTAAACTGGAGGACAAATAAAGTATTGGCGTTCACTGTATTCCACTGCAGAGTGATACTGGTCTCATTTTGTCCTATCAACTGGAAGCCGTCTGTGTTTCGAGGAGCTGGTGAAAAGGGTCAGAATAAAATCAAATATTCAAGGAAGGATAGAATATTCATGAATCATTTAATTCATGTTTGCTTATTCTTGTTGTTTCGATCCATAATTTTGGAAAAAAATCTGATGACTACAAAATATCTTTGATCATCCTGGATGTTGTTACAGTTTAACAGGATATCGCAGTGACATTTTTTGCATTTTAAACTAAAGCTGGAGAACACAGATTTCTATTTATACCTTTAATTACAGTTGATGATAATGATTTGTCTGATCAATTGTACTCAAGGCAGTTTTTCTCAAATGAGTACAGTTTAATATATTGATTATTTAATGGACATGGAAATAGCTTCACTGTATATACAGCTAAATATATATTTCAAGATCTTGACATTATCTCCCATGCCACTAACCCTTAATAAAAAGTTATATGAACATCAGAAGACATGTAAAAATATAAAATCATCTTACCAGTGACTGCAGTAATGCTTACTCCACTGCTTGTGATGTTCTCAAACACAGAGAAGAGAGTGAATATGTATTGAGTTCCAGCAGTGAGATTTGACACTGTTTGAATTACAGGTCCGTCTCCATCTAGCGCATCGATGTTTATCTCTGAACCATTAAACTGGAGAATAAAGAAAGTATTGGAGTTCACTGTATTCCACTGCAGAGTGATACTGGTGTCATTTTGTCCTATCGACTGGAAGCCGTCTGTGTTTAGAGGAGCTGGTGAAAAGGGTCAGAATAAAATCAAATATTCAAGGAAGGATAGAATATTCATGAATCATTTCATTCATTTTTGCTTATTCTTGTTGTTTCAATCCATAATTTTGGAAAAAAATCTGATGACAACAAAATATCTTTGATTATCCTGGATGTTGTTACAGTTTAACAGGATATCGCAGTGACATTTTTTGCATTTTAAACTAAAGCTGGAGAACACAGATTGCTATTTATACCTTTAATTACAGTTGATGATAATGATGTGTCTGATCAATTATACTCAAGGCTGTTTTTTTCAAATAAGTACAGTTTAATATATTGATTATTTAAGGGACATGGAAATAGCTTCACTGTATATACAGCTAAATATATATTTCAAGATCTTGATATTATCTCCCATGCCACTAACTCTTAATAAAAGGTTATATGAACATCAGAAGACATGTAAAAATATAAAATCATCTTACCAGTGACTGCAGTAATGCTTACTCCACTGCTTGTGATGTTCTCAAACACAGAGAAGAGAGTGAATGTGTATTGAGTTCCAGCAGTGAGATTTGACACTGTTTGAATTACAGGTCCGTCTCCATCTAGCGCATCGATGTTTATCTCTGAACCATTAAACTGGAGGACAAATAAAGTATTGGCGTTCACTGTATTCCACTGCAGAGTGATACTGGTCTCATTTTGTCCTATCGACTGGAAGCCGTCTGTGTTTAGAGGAGCTGGTGAAAAGGGTCAAAATAAAATCAAATATTCAAGGAAGGATAGAATATTCATGAATCATTTAATTCATTTTTGCTTATTCTTGTTGTTTCGATCCATAATTTTGGAAAAAAATCTGATGACAACAAAATATCTTTGATTATCCTGGATGTTGTTACAGTTTAACAGGATATCGCAGTGACATTTTTTGCATTTTAAACTAAAGCTGGAGAACACAGATTTCTATTTATACCTTTAATTACAGTTGATGATAATGATTTGTCTGATCAATTGTACTCAAGGCAGTTTTTCTCAAATGAGTACAGTTTAATATATTGATTATTTAATGGACATGGAAATAGCTTCACTGTATATACAGCTAAATATATATTTCAAGATCTTGACATTATCTCCCATGCCACTAACCCTTAATAAAAAGTTATATGAACATCAGAAGACATGTAAAAATATAAAATCATCTTACCAGTGACTGCAGTAATGCTTACTCCACTGCTTGTGATGTTCTCAAACACAGAGAAGAGAGTGAATGTGTATTGAGTTCCAGCAGTGAGATTTGACACTGTTTGAATTACAGGTCCGTCTCCATCTAGCGCATCGATGTTTATCTCTGAACCATTAAACTGGAGAATAAATAAAGTATTGGCATTCACTGTATTCCACTGCAGAGTGATACTGGTCTCATTTTGTCCTATCGACTGGAAGCCGTCTGTGTTTAGAGGAGCTGGTGAAAAGGGTCAGAATAAAATCAAATATTCAAGGAAGGACAGAATATTCATGAATCATTTCATTCATGTTTGCTTATTGTTGTTTAGATCCATAATTTTGGAAAAAAATCTGATGACTACAAAATATATTTGATCATCCTGGATGCTGTTACAGTTTAACAATATATTGCAGTGACATTTTTTGCAATTTAAACTCAAGCTGGAGAACACAGATTTCTATTTTTACGTTTAATTACAGTTGATGATAATGATTTGTCTGATTAATTGTACTAAAGGCAGTTTTTCTCAAATTAGTACAGTTTAATATATTGATTATTTAAGGGACATGGAAATAGCTTCACTGTATATACAGCTAAATATATATTTCAAGATCTTGATATTATCTCCCATGCCACTAACTCTTAATAAAAGGTTATATGAACATCAGAAGACATGTAAAAATATAAAATCATCTTACCAGTGACTGCAGTAATGCTTACTCCACTGCTTGTGATGTTCTCAAACACAGAGAAGAGAGTGAATATGTATTGAGTTCCAGCAGTGAGATTTGACACTGTTTGAATTACAGGTCCGTCTCCATCTAGCGCATCGATGTTTATCTCTGAACCATTAAACTGGAGAATAAAGAAAGTATTGGCGTTCACTGTATTCCACTGCAGAGTGATACTGGTCTCATTTTGTCCTATCGACTGGAAGCCGTCTGTGTTTAGAGGAGCTGGTGAAAAGGGTCAGAATAAAATCAAATATTCAAGGAAGGATAGAATATTCATGAATCATTTCATTCATTTTTGCTTATTCTTGTTGTTTCAATCCATAATTTTGGAAAAAAATCTGATGACAACAAAATATCTTTGATTATCCTGGATGTTGTTACAGTTTAACAGGATATCGCAGTGACATTTTTTGCATTTTAAACTAAAGCTGGAGAACACAGATTGCTATTTATACCTTTAATTACAGTTGATGATAATGATGTGTCTGATCAATTATACTCAAGGCTGTTTTTTTCAAATAAGTACAGTTTAATATATTGATTATTTAAGGGACATGGAAATAGCTTCACTGTATATACAGCTAAATATATATTTCAAGATCTTGATATTATCTCCCATGCCACTAACTCTTAATAAAAGGTTATATGAACATCAGAAGACATGTAAAAATATAAAATCATCTTACCAGTGACTGCAGTAATGCTTACTCCACTGCTTGTGATGTTCTCAAACACAGAGAAGAGAGTGAATGTGTATTGAGTTCCAGCAGTGAGATTTGACACTGTTTGAATTACAGGTCCGTCTCCATCTAGCGCATCGATGTTTATCTCTGAACCATTAAACTGGAGGACAAATAAAGTATTGGCGTTCACTGTATTCCACTGCAGAGTGATACTGGTCTCATTTTGTCCTATCGACTGGAAGCCGTCTGTGTTTAGAGGAGCTGGTGAAAAGGGTCAAAATAAAATCAAATATTCAAGGAAGGATAGAATATTCATGAATCATTTAATTCATTTTTGCTTATTCTTGTTGTTTCGATCCATAATTTTGGAAAAAAATCTGATGACAACAAAATATCTTTGATTATCCTGGATGTTGTTACAGTTTAACAGGATATCGCAGTGACATTTTTTGCATTTTAAACTCAAGCTGGAGAACACAGATTTCTATTTATACCTTTAATTACAGTTGATGATAATGATTTGTCTGATCAATTGTACTAAAGGCAGTTTTTCTCAAATGAGTACAGTTTAATATATTGATTATTTAATGGACATGGAAATAGCTTCACTGTATATACAGCTAAATATATATTTCAAGATCTTGACATTATCTCCCATGCCACTAACCCTTAATAAAAAGTTATATGAACATCAGAAGACATGTAAAAATATAAAATCATCTTACCAGTGACTGCAGTAATGCTTACTCCACTGCTTGTGATGTTCTCAAACACAGAGAAGAGAGTGAATGTGTATTGAGTTCCAGCAGTGAGATTTGACACTGTTTGAATTACAGGTCCGTCTCCATCTAGCGCATCGATGTTTATCTCTGAACCATTAAACTGGAGGATAAATAAAGTATTGGCGTTCACTGTATTCCACTGCAGAGTGATACTGGTCTCATTTTGTCCTATCGACTGGAAGCCGTCTGTGTTTAGAGGAGCTGGTGAAAAGGGTCAGAATAAAATCAAATATTCAAGGAAGGACAGAATATTCATGAATCATTTCATTCATGTTTGCTTATTGTTGTTTAGATCCATAATTTTGGAAAAAAATCTGATGACTACAAAATATATTTGATCATCCTGGATGCTGTTACAGTTTAACAATATATTGCAGTGACATTTTTTGCAATTTAAACTCAAGCTGGAGAACACAGATTTCTATTTTTACCTTTAATGACAGTTGATGATAATGATGTGGCTGATCAATTGTACTCAAGGCTGTTTTTCTCAAATGAGTACAGTTTAATATATTGATTATTTAATGGACATGGAAATAGCTACACTGTATATACAGCTAAATATATATTTCAAGATCTTGATATTATCTCCCATGCCACTAACCCTTAATAAAAAGTTATATAAACATCAGAAGACATGGAAAAATATAAAATCATCTTACCAGTGACTGCAGTAATGCTTACTCCACTGCTTGTGATGTTCTCAAACACAGAGAAGAGAGTGAATGTGAATTGAGTTCCAGCAGTGAGATTTGACACTGTTTGAATTACAGGTCCGTCTCCATCTAGCGCATCGATGTTTATCTCTGAACCATTAAACTGGAGAATAAAGAAAGTATTGGCGTTCACTGTATTCCACTGCAGAGTGATACTGGTCTCATTTTGTCCTATCGACTGGAAGCCGTCTGTGTTTAGAGGAGCTGGTGAAAAGAGTGAGAGAGCAAATGTTGAAGGAATTCTGAACTATTCAGCATTCATTTAATTAATTTATACTTATTGTGGCTGTTTAGGTCCATTCTTTTCAAATAAATCTGATTGCTACAACATATCATTGATCATCCTGGATGTTGTTACAGTTTAACAGTATATTGCAGCCACATTTTTGGCATTTTAAACTAAAGCTGGTGAAAACTGATTGGTCGTTATCTGTGATTGGAATTGACGATAAAGAGGTGTCTGATCAAAGCCTTCCAAAGGCATTGGCTATTATTATGTCTCAGTTTATGTCAGTGAACATACAATTATGGTATAAAGTTTCGACGTACCGTCCAACTCTCCCTCCCTCCCCATACCGCCATCAGCCGCTATCGGCTGTCTCGAAGGTAAGATCTCATAATCAAACCATTTTACTTTATATTACAGTAATATATCATTTATTATATTTTTGTGTGTTTATGTCTGTACAGCAATTAAAAAGGCTTTTCCCCATTGTTAGAGGGCATGAACTGGCAGCATGGTGGCTCAGTGGTTAGCGCTGTTGCCTCACAGCAAGAAGGTCACAGGTTTGAATCCGACTTTCGGCCTTTCTGTGAGGAGTTTGCATGATCTGCCCGTGTCTGTGTGGGTTCTCTCCGGTTTCTCTGGCTTCCTCCCAAGACAAAAACATGCAACTTAGGTGAATTACGCGATGAACTGGCGGCTTGTCCAGGGTGTACCCCGCATCTCACCCGTTGACTGCTGGAACAGGCTCCAGCGCGACCCGGTAATGGAAAAAGCGGTCAGGAAGAAGGAATTGACATACAAGCAAATTGAGTTCTGAGGTCGGTGCAGGAACAAATTATATTCGTATATCAAGGTATGACTTTATGTGTTTTGTGACAAGAAATCACTGTTGCGATGAGCGGAATGCACTGGCTGCTGAGTTGTGAGTGAGTAGGTACATATGTACAGTATAAATGGCCTCTACGTTAACAAATATTATTTTTTTTTGTCCAAGTTGTTAGTCAACCGTGGCTCCAATTAATGACGGAATCTTTTAGTGACCGGGTCTTCGGAAATTAACTCCGTCTTTAAGCGAAGACCAGCTGTATGTGTGTGTGTGTGTTTATATATATAAATCCAGCACTTGATCTCTCTCTGTACAGGGGTGCTGTTGTGGTTTGGGGTGTTCTGGAGGATCCGTGCTGCCCTTGTTGGGCCCGTTAACGCCTCCCCCTGGTCACTGAGTCAGTGGAGGCTGCTGGGTTAGTGTTTGTGGCTCCCACTCTCCTGAGGCCTGATCCAGACTCTCCTCTTGATACCTTGGTGAATCTGGTGTTTATGGATAACTTGGAATTATAGTTGGATGAAAGGGGTAGAAACAAGGAGCACAAATAAATCCACTGCACTTTTTGCTTGTTCGTCTTGTAGGTTCCATGCTTCACCATGGTGTATCACAGCCCTCGATGGCGCAAAGTAAGAAATTAAACTTAATAAAACTTAATAGGCTAGTCTGCCAAGAGGGCAGGTGACGGTCACAATCACATGAAAAATAAATTGCATGAAACTCGAACAATGACTGACATCACGTTTGTTGTCATTTTTGGGCACAAATGCAGGCAAGTTAGAAAAAATAAAAATAAATTGTTTTTAAAGCACGTGAGAATAAATAAGATTCATTACCTGATGAGTAACATATGAAGGGGAACCGGAGTAAACAGTCCTCGTCTGACCACAATCCAAATTCTCCTGGAAGCACAGCGACACAGCGGTCCGTGACGGAGTTTGGTTCCCCATCGGCCCAGAGTCGAAATGTTGAGGTGCTTCCATCTGACCACACTCTTCCCCCATGCAGACCAATCCAGACAGTATCTCCAGCTGATAAGTTTGCGATGATGTCATTTTCTTGCAGGTTTCGTATACTGAGAGTCGCATATAAAAACCAAGGTTCAGTAGAAGTTCGGAGATAAAATATACATACAAAAAAACAGACAGCATGGAAAATTGCTCCAGACTGTTAAGAAAGGAGGTATTAAAAGTTTATATAAAATAAAAATATCAATGAAAAAAATATATAAAATCCCTTAAATTAAAGGTCCCATATGATTAAAAACTCACTTTTCCCATGTTTCTACACTACTATGGTGAGTTTGGGTCCTTATCAACCCCAAAAACAGCTAAATAAATAAATAAATAATAAATCGCCTCACAGTTTACTATGGTAGCATGCATGCGCGCATGCTTGCTATGAACGTACTTTTGCTTCCAGGTTTGGAGCATTTCTAGCAGAGCCGTTTTAGATATAAATGACGCACGCTGTCCTGCAGCATTTGTTTGCTATTTTGACCAAAGGCTGGCACAGATATTTCATACATGTGTTTGGGACCTGCATTAACTTGTGTAAAAATGGTATAATATGGGACCTTTAACATGTAGCATGTAGGGCTGTCACGAAATCAGATTTTCTCTTCACAATTATCGTCACTACCGGTATACCGCGACAGACCTAGTTCCCTGGTTGGATCACCTTGACAGTGTTTGCTGTGCTGTACCTGGCTAGATCGACATGATTCATCCTGCAGTATTCCTGGGCATCATTCCAGGGAAGAGCATTATCTTCCTTAACAAAGACCGATGCTCTACTTATGCCACCTGGGAATATGGTCAGGAACAACGTCAAGGTAGACTGCACAAATTAAACGTTATGCAGGAATATCCATAAAGGAAAATACAAAGCTCAGGAACTCACAGGAATGGAAATTTACATGTCACTATCATAAATAAGCAAGATGTTTGTAAAAGCTCTATGTAGCAGTAGCTAGACTCTCGTCTCTGTTTAGTCAGAGGCCATTAAAAAACTTACCACTGTAGCACACAAAGGGTCGTCGGATGTCGCAACGAGAGCCAAGCCATGCGCCATTGTGCTGGCTGTCACTGAACAGACCAACACAGCTCGGTTCTTCAGGACTCTCAAGCTGTCCAGGGAACCAGTTTCTAAACTCTGCCTCTCCTGGACCATAGAAGGTGCTGTCATTCAGAGACCATGTCCATCCCTTTATGAAATCAAGATGCAGACCTATCCAAAGTCTGCCTAAAATTTTGAGAAAGAAAAATGTTATCAAGTGATGAATTTACCTAAAATATAAATATGAAACTTCACTTAACATATTCACAACACAATTATGTTCTGAATGTGAACATAACGTAATTATTATTATTGACAAAGGGTCATCTCAAGGAAAAAAATGCTTCTTAAAAAAGGCACTTTTCTGTATTTTATATTTGATCACATTTGATTTTAAAATAACCACAAAAATCAGATTCAGACTTGTAATTTCAATTAATTGACATAAGGAAGGTTTTCTTTTTAATCAGAAATGTTTGCACTACTTTGTATTCATGACAATAACATAAAAAAGTAAAGGCCAAATCCTAGAAAAGTAAAGGCCCAATATCCTCAACTTCCTAAATCTCATCCATCCATCCATCTTCAACCGCTTATCTGGGGCCGGGTCGCGGGGGCAGCAGCCGAAGCAGAGAAGCCCAGACTTCCCTCTCCCCGGCCACTTCTTCCAGCTCTTCCGGGGGGATCCCGAGGCGTTCCCAGGCCAGTCAAGAGACATAGGTTGTTTCCACACTGTGGCTGTTTGGTCCCCTTATAAACGGACCAGAGTTCCTTTCCTCGGTCGGTCCGCTCAGTTTGGGTAGTTGTGAAAGCTCATCCGGATTCTGGACCCAAAGCTTGTGATCATAGGTGAGGGTAGGAACAAAGATTGACCGGTAAATCGAGAGCTTTGTCTTTCGGCTCAGCTCCCTCTTCACCATGACGGATCTGTGCAGTCAGCATTACTGCAGACGCTACACAGATCCGTCTGTTGATATCCCGCTCCTTCCTTCGCTCACTCGTGTACAAGACCCCGAGGTATTTGAACTCCTTCACTTGGTGTAGGATCTCTTCCCCGACCTGGAGGGTAGTCTCCACCCTTTTCCGGCTAAGAACCATGGCCTTGGATATAGAGGTGCTGATTTTCATTCCGGCCGCTTCACACGTGGCTGGAACCACTCCTGAGCAATCAAGTGCACTAGTGTAACTCCTTGAAGCCAGTAGATAGAGTGAATATTACTGTTTCGTACTTTTGTATCTGTGTCTTATTGTGTTTTGTATCCGTGTCCTATTGTGTATTTTTGGATTGCCGTATTCCTCCTCTGCGCACAAATTTACCCCTTGGGTACCAATAAAGAATCAGCTTTGACAATGGAGGCACGAAACATGGCCCACTCGTACTCAATGTCCCCTGCCTCCCCTGGTACATGGTCAAAGCTCTCCCAGAGGTGGGAGTTGAAACTCCTTCTGACAGGAGACTCTGCCAGACATTCCCAACAAACCCTCACAATACGTTTGGGTGTGCCAGTTCTGTCCGGTATCTTCCCCAACATCTCTGCCCCTCTTTTCGCCCAAGTGTCCAAGACATGCAAGTCCGGCAACATTACTCCAAAATTGATCACCGAACTGCAGCCTAGTGTGTCCTGGTGCAAAGTGCACATATGTACAACCTTATTCTTGAACATGGTATTCGTTATGGACAACCTGTGACGAGCACAGAAGTCCAATAACAAAACACCACTCGGATTCCGATCAGGGGGGGCATTCCTCCCAATTACGCCCCTCCAGGTCTCACTGTCATTGCCAACATGAGCGTTGAAGTCCCCCAATAGAACGAGGGAATCCCCAGAAGGAGCATTCTCCAGTACCCCCTCAAATGACTCCAAAAAGGGTGGAGACTCTGAACTGCTGTTGGTACAATAGGCAGGATCTGCCCCCCCCCCCCCCACCAATCCAAAGGCGGAGGGAGGATACCCTCTTGTCAATCAGGGTAAACTCCAACATACAGGCACTGAGCTGGGGGGCAATAAGCATTGCCCACCCTGCCTGGCGCCTCTCACCAACTGTCAACTCCAGAATGGAAGAGAGTCCAACCCCTGTCAAGAATAGCGGTTCCGGAGTCCTTGCTGTGTGTCGAGGTGAGGCCAAATATATCCAGTCAGGTTCACTTCTCAACCTCGCGCACCAGCTCAGGCTCCTTCCCCACCATAGTGGTTAGCGCTGTAGCTAGCTTCTGGCACAGAAGATCAGACTGCCACGGTCCCCGCCTTCGGCTACCACCCAACTCACAAAGCACCCGCCCCCTTTGGTCCCTCCTATGGGTGGTGAGCCCACGGGAAGTAGGCCCCACAGTAGGCCCCACAAATTTACGAGTGGAAAAGTGTTTCATCTGTCATGTGCCTTTTCGAGTAGGGCCAGAAAAAGCAAAATGGTTTGTACATTTTAGTAACTGCAACAAAGTGAATGAATACGATTTCAGCATTTTAATGAATCAACATATCAACTCGACATATTTTTATGAAACAGTCCAAAAACGCATATTTTGTGTGGCTCCACAGAGTCTATGAACACCTTATGATGCATGTGGCTTGGAAATGAGTTAGTTGCCATGTAGTTATGATTGACTGCCTTTCTAATTTGGAATTCTTTGTTGAACATTTCTAGAACCTAGTAGCAAACAGGTTGCTGAGTATGCTTATGGCTGTAAATACTGTATACATTATGTATATATTATAACACAATAATACGATAAAGAACTTGCCTTGCTGATTCCTTTTTAAGATGTCAATGGCAGCAACATTAAGTGTGTCATTTACGGTGGCCAGATCATTCAACATGTCTCTGCAGAATCTCTGTGCTTGAATCCAGTTCAGTCTCTCCCCAACAAAGTGGTACTGGATTGGCTGGGCAGACGGGACACTGGCCACTGCTACTAAAACAAAGCAGCTCTTTAATGACTTTCATGAAGGATGCAGAAATGTCACATTTTGTTAGAAGGAATATGATGGGGCACCACAACTGCAGGATTTGATTAAGCTAATTCTTCATTAATGACATTATATATATCTACGTATTATGAAATGAACAGTAAACAGCCCTTGTGATTCCCAAATCATTTTGCCATTCATACACTGTAACAAGATAAGGCTTCTTCCGTCATTATCTGTACAGTATCATTAAAAGGGTTTTGCTAAACTCTTTCTGAACCGACCTGATTTAATTGTTGTCTGTCATACAGGTTTCTCTACCTCACCTTAATCTGGATATGGTTACAGTATGTCTCAGTGAATTCGCCTCTGATTATTAAGAGAAAGAACCAGTTCAACAACTAAATAAAGCTGGGCAGAAAACAATAGTCTGAAGTCATGGGAGGGGAAACAAATATCTGGCATGAATAAAGATAAAGAAGTACTTGTATGATTATGAGTATGGTTACATATACAGTGTTTGAAATAGATTGATTAATAGAGTACAAAAGTGTGTCTCTCCATTCTATTATTTATACACAGAGTTTCTTACCATTTTCAGAAAAGCAGTTACCATAAAGACGGTATTTTCTATACCTGACATTTATGTGCCACAAATATACGGTGCAATACCAAAATAATTTAGCAAAAAATAAACATTACCTGAATTTAATTAAATGCATGTCTTATAAATTGTGATAATCAAAGCACCTACCAGTGAGGATGAAGATGATCAACACATAATCCATGACTTAACCCTTCAAAAGAAACTTCATTTAAAAACAAACATCTTATCCCTGAAAAGACAATGCTGCACTTATTGATTTTACTTACCATTATTTGTTTAACCTCTTTCAGAATAAAAATAATCCTCACCTATTAAGTGCAGTATGCTGCTTGTATGCCTGCAAAGTACTTTTTTGATATACGTTTCTCATCTGCTGCGAGTTTGAAAAGGCAAGCCCATAACTGGGTGTAGGCCTCACAAAGACATTTTAACTATTAAGGAATCAGGAAGTGTAATTTAGACTTGTCATTAAATATCTTAGCTTATTTGAGCTGCTGCTCATTCTTCAGAGGATTAGGAATCATATTCAGCTGAAACTGCATGAGAGCCACAGGTTTCCAACCTTCGATTGCTGAAGTCTGAACAGTGAAATACCTACAAATATGGGCTTATGTTTATAGTCAGGGAGGAAGAAGTTAGTTTAGTTCACATTTGTTGCTTTCAAATGTTTTTGGCATTAAGTTCTAATAACATTTCCCTCTTTTTGGATACTTATTTCTTCAAGGATGCTTTGTCAAAGATTTTTTTAAAAAAAACAATACACTCATAAAAGCAAAACTACAGAACCTCTACAGGGCAAATATGGAAAAGAAAGAACAACAAACCCCTCATATTTAAATATACATTTTAATAAACTTATTTTCCGTCCATAATCACATAACACCCTTAAAAGAAATACAGCACTGCCAACAAAAAAACAAACAGACATTAGTGATCTTCTGACAAAATTATGAGCCTTTAGCACAAACAGTTTTAAGAATGAAGTGTGTAGAAAAATCATGATATTCTATGTTTGTTTTTTTTATTATATTTTTGGTGCTTTAGTCTATTTGATGTGATCAGCTTAAAACTTCTGACCATCATGTGATCGTTGAGTGATCCTTAACACAGTGAGATATAAATGATAGGTGCTTCCTGAATTTATAGTCACATGTGCAAAGTTTCTGGTACATCACTCGGACCTGCCAATGAAAATTCCACCCTTTAACAAGTGGAATACAGTGTGTGTATATATATATAGATATGTATATGTATACAAGTACTATCAGAGTTACGACCAAGATCGGTTCCGACCATCAAGTCATTAGTCAGAATGGAGACAAGTCGGCCAAGTACAAAATGGCCGACATGAGGATCGACTTGACTGTCCATGATATCAAACAGTTGCGTTTATAACTTGTTGCTTTTCCTTAATGCAGACCCATTAATCACAGCGATCTGAGTTAGCACATCAACAATAACATTGTTCATCATCACAAAATAAAGTGTTGAAATAGCATCAAGCAATCACTTCTCGTAGGTTACAGAGGACATAGCAGCTACTCTGACCAATGACAGCCAATCAATGTCCACTTAATGGTGTCACTGACTAGTCTACCCCCAACAACTCAAGCACAAAAAACACGAAGCATAAAAACAGATTTTATAAAAAGCAATACAGAAGCAGTAAAGTTAGAGATTAAAAATGTAATTACCGGTAACGCGGTAAAAAAGAGCACGCAAAATATGACTTTAAATAATCGCAATCAACACAATAATTTGACACCTGTAATTAATATTAGCCATTCTTTTTTATTAGCATACTTTACTTTTAGACTTGAAGTGAAAAATAGACAATGTTTATTTGGATCTCTGATATCTAGTTCAAATCAATGATGGATATTTCAAACTTAAATAGAAGTTACTGCTTGAATGGATCATGTATTGAAAGTTTTTAAATCACAACTCAACATTCTCCTCCATTTAGTCATTTTCTTCTTCGCCTGAAGTCTGAACAGATTGAACCCTCAGGGACAGCAACTCAGATGACAATCCATATCGTCTCAAGAGCTGGAAAAGCCACACAAAACCACAACAGAGGCACATGGAGAAACACACAAAGTTAACACTCTATTTTGACTGAATATTAAAATAATGTCTGTGTTCTATAATTACCTCCTCCAAATTACTCTGAATTTCCGAGTTTGACAGCGGAACAGATGATTTTAGTCTGATTTTTAATCCAACGACATGAGCTGTTGACAGAAACGTGAACATTGAAATATATTCCAAATATAAAAAACACCCTCCATACATCATCTCATACTATTTATAATAAAGTACATTAGGATAAACCCTTTAACCAAAAAAGCATATTCAGCACAACACAACAACACTATGCATTTAATTTAGCACTTAATGCAATGCTCAGACAAGATAATTAATTTAAATAAAATATACATCTACTTACCCGGATCTGCCATTGAAGAAGGAAGAGTCAAATATGTTTCAAAGAGTATAAAAAAAGTTAAGATTAATTAATATATTCTGAAAACACAATAAACCTGTATCTCTATTGTACCTAAAATAGAATGGGTCGCTGTTTTTCTACAACACGCAAAATATTTAAATGCATATATGATTTCATAGTTTACTGTCAAGCATCAAGGGCACCATTTTGGAACACGGTTACACATAAACTGAAGGAAAGGATCTTACCAGTGACTGCAGTAATGCTTACTCCACTGCTTCTGACGTTCTCAAACACAGAGAAGAGAGTGAATGTGTATTGAGTTCCAGCAGTGAGATCTGACACTGTGTGAGTTACTGTTCCACCTTCATTTGGTACAGCAATGTTTATCTCTCTGCCGCTAAACTGGAGGATAAAATTAACATTGTTGTTCACTGTATTCCACTGCAGAGTGATACTGGTCTGATTTTGTCCAATTGACTGGAAGCCGTCTGTGTTTAGAGGAGCTGGTGAAAAGGGTCAGAATAAAATCAAATATTCAAGGAAGGATAAACAACTCAAGAATCATTTCATTCATTTTTGCTTCTTCTTGTTGTTTAGGTCCATTATTTTGGAATAAATCTGATGACTACAAAATATCTTTGATCATCCTGGATGTTGTTACAGTTTAACAGGATATTGCAGTGACATTTTTTGCATTTTAAACTAAAGCTGGACAAAAGTAATTGCTATTTATTTTACCTTTAATTACAGTTGATGATAATGATGTGTCTGATCAATTGTACAAAATGCTATTTTTGTCAAATGAGTACAGTTTAATATATTGATTATTTGATGGAAAATGAAATAGCTTAACTGTATATATAGCTAAATATATATTTCAAGATCTTGATATTATCTCCCATGCCACTAACCCTTAATAAAAAGTTATATGAACATCAGAAGACATGTAAAAATCTAAAATCATCTTACCAGTGACTGCAGTAATGCTTACTCCACTGCTTGTGATGTTCTCAAACACAGAGAAGAGAGTGAATGTGTGTTGAGTTCCAGCAGTGAGATTTGACACTGTTTGAATTACAGGTCCGTCTCCATCTAGCGCATCGATGTTTATCTCTGAACCATTAAACTGGAGAATAAATAAAGTATTGGCGTTCACTGTATTCCACTGCAGAGTGATACTGGTCTCATTTTGTCCTATCGACTGGAAGCCGTCTGTGTTTAGAGGAGCTGGTGAAAAGAGTCAGAATAAAATCAAATATTCAAGGAAGGATAGAATATTCATGAATCATTTCATTCATTTTTGCTTATTCCTGTTTAGATCCATAATTTTGGAAAAAAATCTGATGACTACAAAATATATTTGATCATCCTGGATGTTGTTACAGTTTAACAGGATATCGCAGTGACATTTTTTGCAATTTAAACTAAAGCTGGAGAACACAGATTTCTATTTTTTACCTTTAATTACAGTTGATGATAATGATGTGGCTGATCAATTGTACTAAAGGCAGTTTTTCTCAAATGAGTACAGTTTAATATATTGATTATTTAATGGACATGGAAATAGCTTCACTGTATATACAGCTAAATATATATTTCACGATCTTGATATTATCTCCCATGCCACTAACCCTAAATAAAAAGTTATATGAACATCAGAAGACATGTAAAAATATAAAATATATATTTCACGATCTTGATATTATCTCCCATGCCACTAACCCTAAATAAAAAGTTATATGAACATCAGAAGACATGTAAAAATATAAAATCATCTTACCAGTGACTGCAGTAATGCTTACTACACTGCTTGTGATGTTCTCAAACACAGAGAAGAGAGTGAATGTGAATTGAGTTCCAGCAGTGAGATTTGACACTGTTTGAATTACAGGTCCGTCTCCATCTAGCGCATCGATGTTTATCTCTGAACCATTAAACTGGAGAATAAATAAAGTATTGGCGTTCACTGTATTCCACTGCAGAGTGATACTGGTCTCATTTTGTCCGATCGACTGGAAGCCGTCTGGGTTTAGAGGAGCTGGTGAAAAGGGTCAGAGAGTTAAACCAAATGTTCAAGGAAGGATAAACTATTCAAGAATCATTTCATTCAGGTTTGCTTATTGTTGTTGTTTAGGTCCATTATTTTGGAATAAATCTGTTAGATATTTGAGTTATGCATGCACGCTCACAATACACAGGTTGCACAAACACTCTTAGTTTCTTTATCTCTACATAATTTGTGGTAATAATCACACACATAGATTAATCACATATAAAGCATCTCATAGGGTTAACTGATACACGATGGGAATAAGTCAGGGCCCTAATGGCCCATCCCAGGAGGAGGGTGTAAGCAAAACCTAGGAGGAGTTTTTCACGCCAACTATAAAGATCACTGCCGTAGAACATTCGGGACTCTTCTCAGAGTCCCGCTTCCGCGTCTGTGGGAGAGTCCAGCGCTGTATTTCCTTACCAGTTTTGTAATTAGTGAAAACATTCAGGAAACGTGATTCGTTTGATAATCCTGACTCATTATTGAGTAAACACCTCCAACACGAGATATAATAAAAGAACCGAGGGAAAAATGAGAATCCTAACAAATCTGATAACTACAAAATATATTTGATCATCCTGGATGTTGTTACAGTATAAAACATATATATATAAAATCATCTTACCAGTGACTGCAGTAATGCTTACTCCACTGCTTGTGATGTTCTCAAACACAGAGAAGAGAGTGAATGTGTATTGAGTTCCAGCAGTGAGATTTGACACTGTTTGAATTACAGGTCCGTCTCCATCTAGCGCATCGATGTTTATCTCTGAACCATTAAACTGGAGAATAAAGAAAGTATTGGCGTTCACTGTATTCCACTGCAGAGTGATACTGGTCTCATTTTGTCCTATCGACTGGAAGCCGTCTGGGTTTCGAGGAGCTGGTGAAAAGGGTCAGAATAAAATCAAATATTCAAGGAAGGATAGAATATTCATGAATCATTTCATTCATGTTTTCTTATTGTTGTTTTTTAGGTCCATTATTTTAGAATAAATCTGATAACTACAAAATATATTTGATCATCCTGGATGTTGTTCCAGTTTAACAGGATATTGCAGTCACATGTATTGGTGTCAAATGATTGCTATTCACCTGTAATTAGAGTCGATAATAATGAGGTGTCTGATTACTCGTACTAATGGCTGTTTTTTTCTCTCAAAAGATTACAGTTTAACATATTAATTATTTGATGGAAATATGTTCCTTCCATCCATTAATCCATCCGTCCATTGCTTATCCGGGGCCCGGCCGCAGAGGCAACAGTCTCAGTAGGTATTTCCAGACTTCCCTGTCCCGAGACACCTCCTCCAGCTCTTCCGGGGGGGGGGAGGGGGGCGTCCCAAGGCATGACAAGGCCAGCCAAGAGACATAGTCTCTCCAGTGTGTTCTTGGTCTTCCCCATAGGTGAGAGTAGGAACGTAGATTGAACGGTAAATAGAGACGGCTCAGCTCCTTCCCCACCACAACAGGCCGATACAACAATTGCAACACTGCAGCTGCTACACCAATCCATCTGTCAATCTCAAACTCAATCATTCCCTCACTGGTGAGCAAGACCCCAAGATACGTGAACTCGTCCACTTGAGGCAAAGACTCCCCACTGACCAGGAGAGGGCTAACCACATTTTTCCAGTCGAGAACCATGCCCTCCGATTTGGAGGTGCTGATCCTTGCCCACACGCTTCACAATCGGCTGCAAACCACTCCAGTGTACGTTGGAATTGTCACGGCCTCAGGCAGGTTAAGAACCCAAATGCAAGGTGGTTGAGTGGGAGTCCAAAACCAGATTTATTGTGTGTTACCCGGGGGTCAGTCCAGAACGGCAGACAGAGCAGGTTAGGGGCAGGCACAGAGACAGATCCGAGGTGGGAGGCGAGGAGACGGGGTTCCGGGATCAGGCAAGGTCGGTACACGGGGAGGCAGGTGCTGGAAGGGCGCTGGAAAGAATGGGAACATGTCACTACGATCTGGCAGGGTTGTGGTGTCTGGGCTGAGGTTTTGTAGTGTCCGGGCTGATGAGGGATGTATTGCAGGTGGTGACAGGAGCACAGGTGGCAGGAATTAACTGATAGCAGGGCTGGTCTGAGGAGGCGGGGAAGTAGGTGTGGAGAGTGGCACAGGCTGTGACAGGAATGGCCTGGACCCTGGAGGTCCAGGCTTGAAGAAGCAAACAGGAAAACATCATCTGCAAAAAGCAAAGATGAAATCCTTTGGTCCCCAAACCCAACCCCCTCCGGCCCCTGACTGCGAGAAGAAATTCTGTCCATCGAGCAGAACCGGTGATGAAGGGCAGCCTTTCCGGAGTCCAACATGCCCCGGGAACAGGTTTGACTTACTGCCGGAAATGCGAACCAAGCTCTGACTTTGATTGTAAAGCAACCCGACAACCCTCAGCAAAGAGCCCTGGAACCTATACAGAGTCCCAAGAGTCAACAAGACTCGATAATACTCCTTCTTCAGCTTAACAGCATCCCTTACTTCCGGACTCACCGCTGGGTTTGGGGGTTGCCACTGCAGCAGCCACCAGAGACTGAAGAATCAGAATCAGAAGGTGTTTATTGCCATTATCAATGACGGTTCACAGACTAGGAATTTTTCTCGGTGAAGTCGTGCTACATGTAACAGTAATGACTGAGATACAAAACACATACAAGTACAGAACACATCACAAAACAGCAGCATCAGGAGTGGATAAACAGATGTATATTAGCAGCATTAAAACTAGCATTAAAACTGGCAAATACTGTTCTAGATTCAACTTGCACACCGTTAAAAAAGATATGCAGCTCAGTGTGCGTGAGTGTGCGGCTTTGGTCCGCAGCTACTCAGCTAGTCTGGCGAGTCCCTCCCTTTAGCAATGCTACACTTTTGTTTAACTCCCTCCAGGAATTAACCCCGGAGGGAGAATCGGGATTCCGCCCAGGAGAGGGGAGATCTCCCCAGTGTCCCGCAACTACGGTTTGGAGACAAGAACTGGAAAGGTTATCATATAGAACAGTATTGAATCCAGTTACCAGTACACATTCACCAGGGCGTTCATTATCTCCTCATTATTGAGGATTGCCGGCACTAGATTTTGAGCTGACTCGCTCAGAGTGATCCTCGTCTATTAATGACACAAGATCGCAGCAGCGCCGTGATAATGTCAGCGACCATTCAATAAGTGTCACCCCTTGAGGCGGGCCGGTGTCATTCCCCCACTATCTCTCCCTGTCTTCCCCTCTCCTCTGCTCCCGCAATCAACTCATCCCCATAACCTGTGTACCCGTCATCACCTGCACCACATCAGCAATCAGCCCGGCCACAACATATACCCTGCTTACACACCATACCGCTGCCAGATTGTCAGTGATGCGTCCTACTTTCCAGCACTTCAGACTGACCTCCCGTGTACCGACCCTGCCTGATTCCCGGACTCTGCCTCTTCGCCTGCCCCTTGGGATCTGTCTGCCCCGGCTGCTTGGATTTCCTGGTTTGTGACCCCTGCCTGTTTGGACCTTCCCTCTGCCTGCCCCTTCGGATCTGTCGTGCTTTTGGGTTCTTTCCTGCCTCGGCCCGTGACAATAAGTGTCTATATATATATATTCGGTGCAGCGTTTCATATATATATATTGGTGTTTGAAATATATATCAGCGTTTCAAAAATATATATTGGAGTTCAGTCCATATTCTCAAACTTCACTTTTTATATATATATATATAAATCCAGCACAGGGCCTCTCTTTGTACAGTACGTGAGAAAAAATAATATTCATTACCTGATGAGTAACATATGAAGGGGAACCGGAGTGAACAGTCCTCATTTGACCACAATCCAAATTCTCCTGGAAGCACAGCGACACAGCGGTCCGTCACAGAGTTCGGTTCCCCATCGGCCCAGCATCGAAACGTCGAGGTGCTTCCATCTGACCACACTCCTCCCCCATGCAGACCAATCCAGACAGTATCTCCAGCTGCTAAGTTTGCGATGATGTCATTTTCTTGCAGGGTTCGTATACTGAGAGTTGCATATACACACCAAGGTTTAGTATAAGTTAGGAGATAAAATATACAGACCAAAAAAAAAAACATTGTTTCAGATTGTTAAGAAAGGAGGTATTAAAGGTATATAAAAAATACAGACATGAATGGAAAAAATATAAAATCCCTTAAATTGATGTGTTCCATGCTTGGATCACCTTGACAGTGTTTGCTGTGCTGTACCTGGCTAGATCGACATGATTCCTCCTGCAATATTCCTGGGCATCATTCCAGGGAAGAACAATATCTTCCTTAACAAAGAGCGGTGCTCCATTTATGCCACCTGGGAATATGGTCAGGAACAACATCAGGGCAGACTCAAATTAAATTTGCTGAACTTTATGCAAGAATGTCCATGAAGGAAGATACAAAGATCAAGAACTCACAGGAATGGAACTTTACATGTCACTTCCACGTAATAAATAAGCAAGTTGCTTGTAAAAGCTCTGTGTAGCAGGAGTTAGACTCTCGTCTCCGTTTAGTCCGAGGCCATTAAAAAACTTACCACTGTAGCACACAAAGGGTCGTCGGATGTGGCAACAAGAGCCAAGCCATGCGCCATTGTGCCGGCTGTCACTGAACAGACCAACACAGCTCGGTTCTTCAGGACTCTCAAGCTGTCCAGAGAACCAGTTTCTAAACTCTGCCTCTCCTGGACCATAGAAGGTGCTGTCATTCAGAGACCATGTCCATCCCTTTGTGAAATCAAGATGCAGACCTATCCAAAGTCTGGCTAAAATTATTACAAAAGAAAAATGTTATCAAGTGTTGAATTGACCTAAAATCAAAATATGAAACTTCACATATTCAGAACCTAATTAAGTTCTGAAAACGAAAAATGAAACAATCATGAAACACTGAAGATCTGCAGTACAAATGTACCATAAACATGAAGGCCCACTATCCTTAACTTGCTCTTCCTGAGCCTGAATCTGTGCTTCATTCTCTTTCTGATCTCTGGCTTTCCTGATAATTACCAGTACATTTGTGTTTCTGACTTCATTATAGAGGTCATACAACTATTCGCAGTAGTAATATTACGTGTTTTTTATGCATTGGTAAATTACACACTGATGTGTTTTCATACATGTCTGTGTGTGTGTGTGTGTGTGTGTGTGTGAGCACGTGAGCCAGCCCTACTCACCAGCTGTTGTTCCTGAAGTCTCATCATCACTATACAAATCTGTAGAACATCAGAACATTCAGGACAGGACAGAATTAATATTCCCTGTTTCTTTTCCTCAACTCTCCATTCTGGTGATATTCAGAACCAGTTCTATCCCCACGGAAACATCCTGAATAAAATCTACATTCAGCTGCAGCTGAGCAGTGTGGTTCCTAAACCAGTCAAGGCAATCTGTGCAAATTCCGCTCAAGAGTTTGCAGACCTGATGTCTCACACGGTGCAACCCTGTCAACCCTGTCAATGATGCAAACTTTTTACAGCGTTGAGTTCAGCAACTTGGCAGTCAGAGCTTTCTCACTCGTCTTGGGGGCTTTCTTCAATAACGCTGCTTATTTCCCATCCAGATGAACAAGATCATCTGTGTTGTTTTTTTAGAAGTGAAGGATGTTTTCTTTGGAGTTGGCGTTTAAGTTTGCTACTAACCATGGCACTGCCGGACAGCTTTTCTGCATCTCGGTTGGTTCTCCAGTAAAAGTGAATCGAAACGCAATATCACTTTTATTGAATTTTCTTGGGCTCACCTTTTTAGCTTTCCTCCAAATAGTAGTCATACTTGGGCCTTAATCTGACTGTGAATCTTCTCAATTCCTTATTTAGTACTTTTTCTTTTCAGATATTTATGCACCACATTTATGTATCACTGCTGCTGTCTCACTTATGACAGCAACAGCAGTTAGATTACTGTGCTTACTTATTTACTTTGTGGTTAATGAACTACCTATTGCCATCTAGTGGAAAATCATTGAATTCATCTGCCTGTTGCAACATGCTGCTCACGTCGACAGACAAGCAAACAACATTTGTGTTAAATAAATATACATTTTTGGACCACTCAGGTGAAATCGGATATTCTTCCACGGCACACCTGATGATCTCTCAAGGAACGCTAATGCACAGTGGTTGGGAAACACTGATGTGGAACTCTGTGATTAATTTACAGAAATCCAACAAAATAACAACAAAAGTTTTATTCTAATTAAAAGAGAAGTGGTATCTGAACGTTTTCAATTGTGTATCCAACAGTAAGAACAGATGTTCTTTTGCAACTGCTCTACTCACCTGTAAAACCACTGTGTGTTATTCCTGAACTCTCAAAATCGCCGCTCGAATAAAAAGGTTCCATTCCTGAATAATCTGTAGAACATTAGAACAGTCAGAATAAATCCAAACAGAAAAACAGACATTTACACCAGTATTTTTTTCTCTTTTCTTTTTTTGCTTGTCTATCTGTCAAAGAGGATTAAACCGGTCTATGAAGAATTGATGATGTCTTATTTGAAACTGTATATGCACAGGATTCCAAAATGAAAAACTTGCCTTGATCTGCTGTTAACCTGGCAACGGCATTGAATTCATCTCTGTTGAAAATCGTGGCCAGATCATTATACCTCCTTCTGCAGAAGCTCTGTGCCTCAGTCCAGGTCCGTGCCTCATTCACAAAGATGTACTGGCGAGTTTGGGCAGAACCAAGATGGACTAGTGCTGATTAAACAATGCAGTTGTTGTTTTAGGAGAAGAAACACAATCAGTGAAGGTTTTTACAAAGCTTTTTCTTCATTGATTACATTTTGTATTTATTTTGACAATGACAATAAGCAGTCCATGAACTACCTGTCACCCCCTGAGGCGGGTCGGTGTCATTCCCCCACTATCTCTCCCTGTCTTCCCCTCTCCTGTGCTCCTGCCACCACCTGCATCTCATCAGTCCGGACACTATTTCTACCCAGCTCAGTCCCCTGCCAGATTGTCAGTGATGTTACGACTCTCCAGCACTTCAAACCGACCTCCCGTGTACCGACCCTGCCTGATTCCTGGACTCTGCCTCTTCGCCTGCCCCTTGGGATCTGTCTGCTTGTCTGCTTGGATTTCCTGGTTTGTGACCCCCCCCTGCCTGTTTTTGGACCTTCCCTTTGCCTGCCCCTTCAGACCTGTCGTGTGTGTTTGGGTTTTTTCCTGCCTCGGTCCGTGACACTACCATTCGTACTAATCTACTTCACAAATCTATCTATTAATGTAGTTCTTCAATTTGCTCAATGTCATTGGAGGTTATGCTGTAATGTTTATGAACCTGCTTGTTTCATTGTTGATGATAGTCCTCATAATTTCTCCAAAACTGGACAAGATCAATTTACAGTATGACTCACTTGATCGTTTACTGAACGCCTCTGATGATAAAGAAAAATAACCAGTTCAACAAGACGAAGCTGAACCTAAAACACTACTATGACTGATTTATCTGAGTAATGAGAGGAAATAATCTCTGGAAGGGTGGGGGGGGGGTTATTGCACAACTCAAAAGTATACTATGTACTGAATGTGAGCAAGTTAAAAAAAAAAAAGTAAACTAAATATCGTTTAACGCAAGGACGAGAAAGTTCGGGGCATTTCGATCTCGCGGGACGAGATCTCATCCCTTCCCTATTATTTTGTCTATATAGAATGTAAAATGGCTTTTTCCATTGTTACTAGCATTTATTTGGGTGTTTTTAGAGGGTCGGAACAGGCAGCACGGTGGCTCAGTTGTTAGCGCAGTAGGTTGCATGTTCTCCCTTTTTCTGCCTTGGTTCTTTACGGGTTCTCTGGCGTCCTCCCACCACCAAAAACATGCAATTTAGGTGAATTGGTTACGCTAAATCAAGCACTGGACCACTGTATAGTACGTGAGAATAAATAATATTCATTACCTGATGAGTAACATATGAAGGGGAACCGGAGTGAACAGTCCTCATTTGACCACAACCCAAATTCTCCTGGAAGCACAGCGACACAGCGGTCCGTCACAGAGTTCGGTTCCCCATCGGCCCAGCATCGAAACGTCGAGGTGCTTCCATCTGACCACACTCCTCCCCCATGCAGACCAATCCAGACAGTATCTCCAGCTGCTAAGTTTGCGATGATGTCATTTTCTTGCAGGGTTCGTATACTGAGAGTTGCATATAAAAACCAAGGTTTAGTATAAGTTAGGAGATAAAATATACAGACCAAAAAAAAAACATTGTTTCAGATTGTTAAGAAAGGAGGTATTAAAGATATGTAAAAAATGCAGACATGAATGGAAAAAATATAAAATCCCTTAAATTGATGTGTTCCATGCTTGGATCACCTTGACAGTGTTTGCTGTGCTGTACCTGGCTAGATCGACATGATTCCTCCTGCAGTATTCCTGGGCATCATTCCAGGGAAGAACAATATCTTCCTTAACAAAGAGCGGTGCTCCATCTATGCCACCTGGGGATATGGTCAGGAACAACATCAGGGCAGACTCAAATTAAATTTGTTAAACTTTATGCAAGAATGTCCATGAAGGAAGATACAAAGATCAAGAACTCACAGGAATGGAACTTTACATGTCACTTCCACGTAATAAATAAGCAAGTTGCTTGTAAAAGCTCTGTGTAGCAGGAGTTAGACTCTCGTCTCCGTTTAGTCCGAGGCCATTAAAAAACTTACCACTGTAGCACACAAAGGGTCGTCGGATGTGGCAACAAGAGCCAAGCCATGCACCATTGTGCCGGCTGTCACTGAACAGACCAACACAGCTCGGTTCTTCAGGACTCTCAAGCTGTCCAGGGAACCAGTTTTTAAACTCTGCCTCTCCTGGACCATAGAAGGTGCTGTCATTCAGAGACCATGTCCATCCCTTTGTGAAATCAAGATGCAGACCTATCCAAAGTCTGCCTAAAATTATTACAAAAGAAAAATGTTATCAAGTGTTGAATTGACCTAAAATCTAAATATGAAACTTCACATATTCAGAACCCAATTAAGTTCTGAAAACGGAAAATAAAACAAACATGAAACACTTAGAGGTAATACAACTATTTATCCACCACGTATCACTGCCGCTGTCTCACTTATTACTCTCCTGTTGAATGACAGTAACAGCAGATTGCTCTGCTTACTTATTTACTTTGTGGTTAATGAACTACCTATTGCCATCTAGTGGAAGATCATTTAATTATTCTGCCTGTCGCAACATGATGCTCACGTCGACAGACAAGTAAACAATATTTACGTTAAATAAACACACCTGATGATCTCTCAAGAAACGCTAATGCACAGTGGTTGGGAAACACTGATGTGGAACACTGATGTGGAACACTGATTAATTTACAGAAATCCAGTCAAACATATTTCTGCTTTGGGTGAAATAAGATATAAGTAATTTTAACAACAAAAGGTTTATTCTAATTAAAAGAGAAGTGGTATCTGAACATTTTAAATTGTGTATCCTTTTTATTAAGAGCCACAGTAAGAACAGATGTTATTTTGCAACTGCTCTACTCACCTGTAAAACCACTGTGTGTTATTCCTGAACCCTCAATATCCATTCCTGAATAATCTGTAGAACGTCGGGACAGTCAGAATAAATCCAAACAGAAAAACAGACATTTACGCCAGTATTTTTTTCTCTTTTCTTTTTTTTTGCTTGTCTATCTGTCAAAGAGGATTAAACTGGTCTCTGAAGAATTGATGATGTCTTATTTGAAACTGTATATGCACAGGATTCCAAAATGAAGGGTCGTAGGATGTGGCAACGAGAGCCAAGCCATGCACCATTGTGTCGGCTGTCACTGAACAGACCAACACAGCTCGGTTCTTCAGGACTCTCAAGCTGTCCAGAGAACCAGTTTCTAAACTCTGCCTCTCCTGGACCATAGAAGGTGCTGTCATTCAGAGACCATGTCCATCCCTTTGTGAAATCAAGATGCAGACCTATCCAAAGTCTGCCTAAAATTATTACAAAAGAAAAATGTTATCAAGTGTTGAATTGACCTAAAATCAAAATATGAAACTTCACATATTCAGAACCCAATTAAGTTCTGAAAACAAAAAATAAAACAAACATGAAACACTTAGAGGTAATACAACTATTTATCCACCATGTATCACTGCCGCTGTCTCACTTATTACTCTCCTGTTGAATGACAGTAACAGCAGATTGCTTTGCTTACTTATTTACTTTGTGGGTAATTAACTACCTATTGCCATCTAGTGGAAGATCATTTAATTATTCTTGCTGTCGCAACATGCTGCTCACGTCAACAGACAAGTAAACAATATTGTGTTAAATAAATATACATTTTTGGACCACTCAGGTGAAATCGGATATTCTTCCACGGCACACCTGATGATCTCTCAAGGAACGCTAATGCACAGTTGTTGGGAAACACTGATGTGGAACTCTGTGATTAACTTACAGAAATCCAACAAAATAACAACAAAAGTTTTATTCTAATTGAAAGAGAAGTGATATCTGAACGTTTTCAATTGTGTATCCAACAGTAAGAACAGATGTTCTTTTACAACTGCTCTACTCACCTGTAAAACCACTGTGTGTTATTCCTGAACTCTCAAAATCACCGCTCGAATAAAAAGGTTCCATTCCTGAATAATCTGTAGAACATTAGAACAGTCAGATAAATCCAAACAGAAAAACAGACATTTACACCAGTATTTTTTTCTCTTTTCTTTTTTTGCTTGTCTATCTGTCAAAGAGGATTAAACCGGTCTATGAAGAATTGATGATGTCTTATTTGAAACTGTATATGCACAGGATTCCAAAATGAAAAACTTGCCTTGATCTGCTGTTAACCTGGCAACGGCATTGAATTCATCTCTGTTGAAAATCGTGGCCAGATCATTATACCTCCTTCTGCAGAAGCTCTGTGCCTCAGTCCAGGTCCGTGCCTCATTCACAAAGATGTACTGGCGAGTTTGGGCAGAACCGAGATGGACTAGTGCTGATTAAACAATGCAGTTGTTGTTTTAGGAGAAGAAACACAATCAGTGAAGGTTTTTACAAAGCTTCTTCATTGATTACATTTTGTATTTACTTTGACAATGACAATAACCAGTCCATGAACAACCATTCATACTACCGTATTTTTGGACCATAAAGCGCACCTTATTATAAGGCGCAACTTCGCGCAACATCAATGAACGGGTCTATTTTCATACATAGGGCGCACCGGGTTTTAAGGTGCATTAAGCGAAACAAAACAGTCAGATAAGTCAAACGTTATTCAACTTATTCTCAAGATGAAACTTGTCTTGGTGAATGTGTGTTCGCCTTCTGTCATCCAACGCTCCTCTCGCCGCTGCTCTATTCCCATGTTCTGCTGCAGGACTGATAGCCTTGAGTTGGAAATCTGCTTTGTCTGCACATCTCTTAGCAGATGCATTTTGGGGTCCTTATACATACCATAATACTATGTTGAAGCACAGCACCGGTACGTATCACTCCGTGAGGCTCCTGACTATAATACTATTGTTGAAGCACAGCACCAGTACGTATCACTCCACGAGGCTCCTGACTATAATACTATTGTTGAAGCACAGCACCAGTACGTATCACTCCGCGAGGCTCCTGACTATAATACTATGTTTAAGCACAGCACCAGTACGTATCACTCCACGAGGCTCCTGACTATAATACTATGTTGAAGCACAGCACCGGTACGTATCACTCCGCGAGGCTCCTGACTATAATACTATGTTGAAGCACAGCACCGGTACGTATCACTCCGCGAGGCTCCTGACTACGGCAGCCGTAACGCTCTGACAGTCCATCTAGCGGTGCGGCTTTGTCGCTTACCAAAGTCGTACTAAAACATTTGGACTGATTCTTGAGCGCCGTATGCGCCACATAGGAAGCTCAATGCGTTATAAGGCGCACAGTTGAGTTTTGAGAAAATTAAAGGATTTTAAGTGCACCTTATGGTCCAGAAAAATACGGTAATCTACTTCCCAAATCGATCTATTAATGCAGTTCTTCAATTTGCTCAACGTCATTGGGGGTTATGCTGTAATGTTTATGAACCTGCTTGTTATATTGGTGATGACAGTCCTCATAATTTCTCCACAACTGGACAAGATAAAGTTACAGTATGACTCACTAGATTGTTTACTGAACGCCTCTGATGATAAAGAAAAATAACCAGTTCAACAAGACGAAGTTGAACCTAAAACACTACTATGACTGATTTATCTGAGTGATAGGAGGAAATAATCTCTGGATTGAGGGTTTAAATTCACTTAAATTACATTATTGAATTTACAGTCTTCAGAATTCAATGGTTAACATTAACATCTCCCCACTCTACTATTAACTCAGTTGCTTAATATGTGCACAATATATTAGATAATTGATGTTTAGGTTCTAAAGGTGTTATATAAAGCAGTGGTCCCCAACCACCGGTCCGTGAGGCTTTGTTACCGGGCCGCACAGAAATAATAACTAATTTATACAATTTCCGTTGTATCGATTATTAGCGTCTAAAAGGTGTTTTATTTTGAAAAACGACCGGAATTTCTCCAACGTAAAATTGCCTCAAAATTCATTCATTGTCCCAAACGCTTAATCCGTCATCAGGTCGCGGGCCAAGCTGGAGCCAATCCCAGCAGTCGATGGGCGAGAGGCGGGGTACACCCTGGACAAGCCGCCAGTTCATCGCAGGGCAACACAGAGGCAGACAACCAGCCACACACACACACACACTCACACCTACGGGCAATTTAGTGTCACCAATCAGCCTAGGCTGCATGTTTTTGGTGGTGGGAGGAAGCCGGAGAACCCGGAGAACCCACGCAGACACGGGGAGAACATGCAAACTCCTCACGGAATGGCCACAAGTCGGAGACGAACCTGCGACCATCTCGCTGCGAGGCAACAGTGCTTACCACTGCGCCACCGAGCCGCCTCAAAATTGTGAAAATTAATTTTAAAAAAGAAACGTCTTTGGAGAGCTTCTTTGCTAAGGAGAAAAGTCCAAATCAGAAGGAAGAAGAGGAGGAAGAAGAGGAAGGCGACGACCTCCAAGAAGAGAAACCATGAGTCACACTTAAAACACGGGTTTATCAACAGCTGACTGGCTTCGTTACCGAAGCAATGAAATGTTCAAAACTGATTCGGCACACAGAGACCAAGAACCCTGGATTAAAAGACAAGAATGTGGAGTTTATGAAACAAAAAAACATGACCATGAAGAACAAGTAATTATTGGGACCACAATTTATGGTGAGTACATATGTTATGCATAAGTGCATAATATAAAGTTCATTGGTAAGATAATATTCCTCTTTTAAATTAAATTACCCCCCGCCGCCCGTCCGCAAAAAAAATGGGGACCACTGATATAAAGCATAAAACTGAAAATTATTGCCATAATTTTATATAATATGTGTAAAGTAATTGAATGAAACAAAGCACCTACCAGTGAGGACTAAGATGATCGACCAGTGATCCATGGCTTGATCCTTTGGAAGAAACTTCTTTTTTAAATATAAAATAACATTCATTAATTCCTTTACAACCTCTTTCAACTAAAAGCTATGCAGTATAATCTTGACGATCAAGTGCATTGTAATGCGAGTCCACCAGCTCAGCAGCTGTTTGATGAGGGGGCAGGACAATATGAAGATGCCTTTCAAGTCTGTTTTGAAGTTCAGGAATCAGGAAGTGCAATGTACCTGTCAACTGAATGGATTAACTGGTTGGATTAATGAGACAGTGACGGGAAAGCATGACCCAAATCACTACCTTTTTTTTAAACTCGTTATTGTTCTTTCGCCAAAGAGGTTATGATTTTGACGCCGTTCGTTAGCAGGAAAGTTTGGATGGACCATGATGAAATTCTTTTTTTGAAGATGGTTCTTGGTCTAACTTAGATCCAATTAAATTTTGAGAGCGATTTTGATATTTGTCTGCAATAAGGTCAGGAAATACTACTACTACTGTACTTTCAGCTTGACCCATATGGTGTCGCCACAGCAACCCAACCTTCTCCACCTCACCCTGTCCTTTGCATCGTCCTCCCCAACACCAGCCACTCTCATGTCCTCCCTCACTACGTCCATGTATCGTCTCCTGGGTCATCCTCTAGTCCTGTTCCCTGGCAGTTCCATCCTCAGCATCCTTCTACCGATATAGTCCCTGTCTCTCCTCTGGACATGTCCAAACCATCAAAGTCTGGTCTCTCTGACCTCGTCTCCAAAACGTCTAACCTTCACTGTCCCTCTTATTATCTCATTTCTAATCCTGTCCAACCTGGTCACTCCCAAGGAGAACCTCAGCATCTTCATCTCCTCCACTTCTAGCTCCGCCTCCTGTCTTTTCCTCAGAGTCACTGTCTCTAAGCCGTCCATCATGGCTGGCCTCACCACTGTCTTGTAGACCTTTCCTTTCATCCTCGCTGACACTCTCCGATCACATAAACTCATCCGATACTTTCCTCCACCTGTTCCAGCCTGCCTGGAAATGTACAGTATTTGGGCAGTAGTTGCCCACTGGCTGAAGTCCAGCTGCACAGTCACGTGACTCTGACACTGTGAGTTTAGCTTGAAACATGAATCAAAATATAAATATATATGTGCACATAAAAATTTAAAACGTGCCACCCTTATTTAAGTCACTGCATTCCACCAGAGGACAGCTAATGACTTTAAATATCAAATAGGCCGTGTGAGACAAGGTACAGGCATTTATCAAATTGTTATATAGTGTTGTGAATATGCTGTCACATACCCATCTGCTCTTGTAGTTTGGGCTCATCTTTGAGCTGATTTTGAATGTGAGCTCTGAGAAACAACACAAGTACGACTGCATTCCTACTCGTAGGCTGTTGCCACTCCTTCTGGGACACTTGTCCCATCAGGTCTCATGTTGTTCCTGGAACGAGGAGGAGTCTTGTCTGCCAGGTGCTTTAGGGGATTTTGTTGTGTCGTTGTTTTATAATTGCGAGGCGGTTCGAGCGGGAGTCCAAAAACAGCTTTATTGTTCTTTACCAGGGGGTCAGTCCAGAGTAGCAGACAGAGCAGGTTAGGGGCAGGCACAGAGACAGGTCCAAGGGGCAGGCGAGGGTCGAACACCAGGTGGTCAGGCAGGTCAGGCAGACAGGTCCGAAGCGGGGGGCGAGCAGACTGGGTTCCAGGGGCAGGCAAGGTCGGTACACGGGGAGGCAGGTGCCGGGAGGTTGCTGGAAAGAGTTCAAACATGACACTACAATCTGGCGTGGTTCTGTTCTCTGGGCTGGGGTTATGTAATGGCCAGGGCTGATTGGTGATGCGCTGCAGCTGGTGACGGGAGCACAGGTGACAGGAAACAGCTGATTGCAGAGCGGAGATGTGGAGGCGGGGAAATGGGCGTGGAGAGCGGCACAGCCGTGACAATAATATTATAATAGTAGTTGTTTAAATTGTTTTTTTGTGTGCTGAGCGACAATAATGGCACTGTTGAACGCATCTATGAATACGAACACATTATTAAATGACACAACTGATGATAAAACTGTCAGAATAAAGGCCAAACCATGAAAAGCAAATAAGATTAAAGGCCCTCGCCGGCCGACAGGCCGTTGAGCTGACCCGCCGCCACACGCCGCTTTTGTCCTAAGTGCTTCTCAAGTGTTTAGATTTGAGCTGCATGAGTAGCTCACAGTTTAGTCAAATCGTTATTTGGATTATATGGTCATCTGCCATCAGGAGTTTTTAAGTTTCAATCCAAGATGGCCGCCTTCCTGTGTGTCTGGTGGCGTGGCCATAATAAAAAAAAAGAAATTTGACGCATGTCTGTACCGAATTTCGGGGCTGTCCGACAAAGTTGGCGTCAGACCCCTCCCCATAGGCGGGGTTGCCATCGCCATGGCAACAGCGTAAAAAATGCCGTCAGGTGTCATTGCCTTTTCAACCGGCATGTGTGTGAAAATGTACGTGGCAAATTTGGGACGTTTCCATGCTAATATGTCATTTTCATAACATTGGAGATTTTTTGTGTGGCACTCATTTGATTAACATGGGGAATGCCGACCATTGCCACGGCAACACGATAAATATAACGACACGGTTAAGATTGACTTTTCCGACCGGCATGCGTGTCAGATTGTATGTGGCAAATTTGGGACGTTTCCACGGTAATATGTCTTTTTATATATAATGGGATAATATTGTGTCGTTCGTCATAGACTAACATGGGGAACTTTGGCCATTACCATAGTAACACCGTAAAAACAACGACATGGTTACGATTGGGTTTTTTGATCGGGACCACATGAGGGAATTTTCTGGAAAGTTTCAATAATTTCTGTCAAACTATTTTTTTAATTCTCATTCAATTTTTCTTATCGTTCTCTAGGGGGCGCTGTAAGGCCGATTGTCAAAGTTTCACTTTTAAAGTGTCCAGGGCGGAAGGGTCAATAAGTGTTTAAAATTTGGTTTGGATTGGAGTGTGTGTGTGCAAACGGCAGCGATCTTTGGTGTAAGAAAACGCTCAAAATTCTACCTCAAGTTTGGAGCTTTGCCACACGGAAACCGTAAAATGTATAAAAATAATTTGGATAACTTTTGATGCCCCAAGTCTCTAGATGGTGTATACTGAATTTCAGCTTATTTGGTGAAACCCCCTCAATGTTGTTCAAATGCACCGTCAACGATAACGCTGACTCAGCAGTTTTTAAGTTTCAATCCAATATGGCCGCCTTCCTGTGTGTCTGGGGGCAGCTCGTCAACCCTCGGCATCCAACTTGTCGTCTTCTGCGTTGCAAAAGCAATAGCCCCTTACGCCTAGGATAGGCGCTCGGGCCTAATAAACTCCAGACAGCATTTAAGGCCGTATGTTGTGTAGCAGGGCGAAAGCTACGAGACTCATGGCGTGCACAACATGAAACATGAGTCCCGAGTCTCCTCATCCTGCACCAGACCGCCAGCCAGCACGTCTCGCTGCTCCGGGTTCCCAACATTCTTTGGGCAATATTGTAGACGGGCACTGATGAGTCACACGAGAACAAATCGACGTGCGCATGCTGACTATGCATTCACATTATTTTGTCATTTCCTCGGCCGTTTTCTCCGCCGTTGGTTTGTTTGTCCGTCTTTTAGCAAGATGACGCAAAAGGTTACAGACGGACTTTGAAAGTTTCGGGAAATGTTGGGAATGTTTCCACGAACAGATGATAAAATGTTGGCGATAATCCAGAAGAGATCCTGGATTCTGGATCACATGATCACAATTTTCGTTAACAATGCAGCCAATGTAGCTTCAGATTTTTTCCTCAATATGTCCGTTGATTATTGACCGATGCTTATGCAGTTTGACACTCTCATGTAGGGGGGGGGGGGGGTCTCTATCTCACCACTGAATTTCATCCGGATCGGATCCGGATTGCAGATACTGCCACGTTACAAATATATTTACTGATTTACTGATTATTTACTGATAATGGAGGCTTTTTCAAAAAAAAATGTAAAATATGCATTCAATTCACTCACAAAAGAATCCCAGTCATAAAGAGGTCCGATATGGACCATCATGAAACATGTTTTCTGGTTCTGATCCATAATGAGGTCAGGAATAAATATTACATGTTAACATTAAACCCATTTATGGATTCAAGAATCATTTAAAAATACATCAACTCTGATTCACTTTGACTTTTCATGTTGGTGAATAAAGACACCAAGAACAATAGAACCTCGACCGTGCACGGCTGGGATACGACCCGCGATCTGGTCACGGATTAAGGGATGAAAGATGAATGAATGATTGAGCGGCTTGGTGGAGGTTTGTGCTTTCGGAGTGCTTTTCCAGTTGAATGTTTCACATTAAAAGAAATATTCCAAAATCAAAACTCATTGATTTGCTCTATGACTGTCTGGATACACAGTAGTATGAAGACAAATGGACGTGTCCCTCAATGTCCTCAGATGAATCCACCGGTCCAGTAAAAAGCTAATTGTGTCTGTAGCGATGCAGCGCCGCACAAGCCTCTGCCATATATCAGAGGAATGGCTGCCCCCCCCCCCCCCCCCCCCGGGGGCCTGAGCCCTTAATACCAGATCTATCAGGAACATTACGATCTACGGCTGAGCGGCTGCTGAGACGCGGCTCCATTACGGCGACTCAGGCCTTTGTGAAAGTCAATTTGATCAAAGGTCTTTCTGCGTGAAGGGTTCCTGTGGGCGTTTTGTCCGAGGGGTCTGAGGCATTCTGGGGGTTCTGGCCCTGCACTATGAGAAGGGCGCCATGGGAAACCGCGGTGGGAGGATGGAGAGACGAGGAACACAGAAAGAGCTTCGGCTCCTGTCATTTCAAACACGCAGTCGGAAGGCGAGTTCTTCTTTCTCTTTTATTTATTTTAGTTCGATGATGTAATGTTTGCAAGGTATGACATCAGAGCCCACTGACTGATCGATATCTTCTGGGCATTCCCTAAACTCTGATCAGCTTCAGCTAATCCATCTTCAAAAATATAGATTTCATAATTTTGCTGTTTAAATTTAGAAAATGTTCATTTCCATTTGAACCTGCCCAGTTCAGCTCGTCCACTTTAGCAGAATTTGTTGCTTGTAAAGACGAGAGTTTCCGGCATAAAAGTCCTTTAATCGATCCGGAAACATGACGCGTTCAATACGGTTAAAAATCGAAAAGAGCAAATTCAGACGAAAATGCTAAATCTAAATGTGCCATAGAGCCACACGGTAGTTGGAAGGCAGGGGCCGGGGATTGAACCACCAACCTTCCACAAAGTGTTCGAGCAAGTGAGCCACAGTTTATTTTCTGATAGGACAATATCTTCCAAGCGAGTAGTTTTAGTCTTGTCTATTTGTCCTGATCTAAAAACGTTGTATTGACGCTTTTATCCCGGGAGCCACAGTAAGCCGGAATTGATATTATTTTATTGGTGACCTTTTGACCTCCAACATCAAATGAAACTCAGAGTACAACATCCTGCCATAACTCATTTGGCAATGACGTTTTTCTCCACAACCTGATAAAACAACTGAGTAAAAGTATTTAGTTACCTCATTATGAATATAGATTCTAGAAAACATGCTCTTGATACTATGTGATACAAAACATTAAAGTCATTGAATAAATACGACGTTTTCTGCTCAATGTTTTTGGTTTTTAGAATGAAGTCAAAATGTTATGAGAAAATGTGTAATTCAGAAAAAGTCACAATTATACCTACAAGAAGGCACGATTCATTTTTTTCAAGATTTCACTTATGAGGAAAAGTCATATTATGAGAATTATCATGAAGTCATAGTTATGACTTCATGAGAATATGTTTTAGCGGAGAAATGTTAGAAAAATTGCAATTGTCAAAAAAGGACTATTGAATCTCGAATAATTAGAATTAGGAATTTGAAAAGATTGTGTAAGAATCTGTAAGAAAGAAAGAAAACTGGATTTTCAAACATTTGAGTTTTAATTCCTTGGGAAATGAAACTACTTGTACTTGTCAGTGTTCAGACTTTTTTCAAAGGAGTAACTCAACAAATTGAGATCCTAACTAATGATGGTACTACTGCAATGTCCTACATATACGCAGTATTTATGTTTATTATACTCTGCAATAAATCAATACATCTGAAAAATGCACTCAAGTTTCACAGTGTTCGATGACATCATAAGCCTTTGTTAACAATTGGGGGGGGGGGGGGGGGGGGGATCCGTGTGCAGCCAGTAATGAGCATTTCTTGCTTCATGCAACTTCGCGGAAAACATTTTCAAATGTTTGGCAAAGTTTAAATATACAATTAGATATACAAGCAGTGCATTATTGTACATGGATGATAACAAAAAAGATAATTTACACATTCAGACAATCTGATGAAGCAGGACTGACGCTTTGCTTTTACTCTTTCCATTGACATGTCAACGGCTAACTGGGCCAATGCACACGCACACACACACACACACAGAACAAAATCTTGTTCAAAAGAAAAATCTTGGCACACTTTGTGTAGAAGAAGGAAGCACTTTAATCTAGTCATGGTTGGAAGTGTCCAACATGAAGGTTGATCGTCTTGGATGAGCTTGTGTGGGTTTGGCTGGATCGTTTCCCTCTCATCACGGCGCTGACACATGATGGAGCCGTTTCGGTTTAACCTCCGTAGCAGTGTGGCGCCTTCTCTCCTCCTCCAAATCAACCGCAGGTTAAAACTGCGAGGTCTCCGTGAAGGAAATTGCGTCCGTCTTGTCGACGGTGAAGCCTCCATTCACGTAGGATTTCTTCTCGCATTCTTCATCATCCAAAGTGGCTTCCAGAGCGAAGGGGTTGGTGACGTCAACGTCTGATGTCAGATCCATCCTCTCCAGCTCCCTCTTTGATAGTTTCTGGACAATTCCTGCTCCATAGGCATCTCCTAGAACATTGACCATGGTGCGGAACCGGTCCCTGAAAGCCCAGTTGAGGTCATTAATGCGGCATCACATTTATCTAGAGCTGAAACAGTTTAGTAAGAAACATGTCTGCTGGTAAACTCACAGCAGCCAGTCCACAGCCACTATCAGCGTGACATCACTGGCTGGCAATCCAACAGCTGTTAATACTATCACCATGGTAACAAGCCCAGCATTGGGAACTCCTGCTGCTCCAATGCTGGCAATTGTTGCTGTTATACTGAAAAAAAGAAAAATTTTCATGAGAGGTGACACACGGGAGCAGATGTGTGTGTGAAGTAGCACAAAGTGCAGCGCTTGTTATTCTAATGCCCCACATTCACTGAACATCCAAGAGGTTCCCTAACATTCAAGAGGTCCCTGAACATTCAAGAGGTTCCCGAACATTCAAGAGGTCCCTGAACATTCAAGAGGTCCCTGAACATTCAAGAGGTTCCCGAACATTCAAGAGGTTCCCGAACATTCAATATGTTCCTAAACATTTAAGAGCCCCTGAATATTCAAGAGTCCCTGAACATTCAAGAGTCCCTGAACATTCAAGAGGTTCCTGAACATTCAAGAGGTTCCTGAACATTCAAGAGGTCCCTGATTGTTCAAGAGGTTCCTAAATGTTCAGAATCAACAACATATTTCAACAGCAGAATGAAATTAGCACTTTACAGTCTTAGCTTCATTTTGCCGTCCCATAATTTACCTGATAGTAACAATCTGGCCCACGTTCAGATCGTAGTTGTTCAGCTGGGCGATGAAGATGGCAGCCACTGCTTCATAGAGCGCCGTGCCATCCATGTTTATGGTTGCACCCACCGGGAGGACAAAGCGGGTGATCCTTTTGTCGATGCGATTGTTCTCCTCGGCACATCGAAAGGTGACGGGCAGGGTGGCAGAGCTGGACGGCAAAAGGCTCATTGTGACATAACACGAGTTTTCATGTGTTTAAAGAATAAATCCATCATTTGTTCCTGACCTGGAGGAGATCATGAGTGCCGTCAGCAGGGCCTGAGTCATTCCCAGTGTGAATGTGTATGGGTTCTTCCTCACGATGATGAAGAAGATGAGTGGCAAACAGATGATGGAATGGATGGCAAGACTAGGGGAGAAAACAGAAAATATTACACGAGACTTTAACTCAGGGCTCGGCGAGCGAAGACACGCGTTCAATAGCTTCACTTTTATGCACCAAAATCACTGCAGCGTTTGAACACACGTGTTGTCGTGTGATCAGCAGGAGCTAATTTAATAGCATTTAGCACATCATCAGGTTGGGCACCCTGGGTGGAACTTTTGAGGAATGCAAAACACAAGTACATGCTATTGACTGTGATAGTCTTAGCGCCACCTACGGGAACAGGAGCATACATTGTCCAATCAGTCCCAAACTTGACACACTTCATCAGAGTCACGTCCAGAGGACGTACGGGTGTGTCTGATATTCGTGGATTGCGAATAAGCGTATACCCCAACGTGCGCCAGGTTCGAGGAACCGCTCAAGGCTGCACGCAGCTTTAATTTAATATTAGTTTTATTTGTATTGTTACATGTCGATGATTTATGTACTAAGGACTTTCAACGGAATCAAGACCACAGGGATTTTTTGAAATGCTCCTCTTATAGACAGGATGTTTGACTGTACTTGTACTGTAATACATGCTACTGTGTGACTGTACTTGTAGTGTAATACATGCTACTGTGTGACTGTACTTGTACTCCAACATTCTATCTAATAAATATATTCATCATCAGGAAAGCAGTGAGAACAACTGTTGAATTGAAGAAGGAAATAATAGATAGATATATAATAGATGGATAGATGGATAGATAGATGGATAGACAGATGGATCGATCATGTCTTTAGAGATATCGGGTACTAACTAACTTGAACAGACGTATTAAAGTTGGGGGTTTTGAGTTTAAAGCCTTTTTCGGCTGCTCATTTAAACTCCGTCCGTCTACGTAATCCATCAAACAGAAATCTCCTCTCGTATAATGACAATAAGATGAGACTGTCGTGTGCTTGTGTCGCCACAGCAGCTTTCAGAGCCTTGAACTGACCCCATGACAGGACTTTACTTTACTGCGCTGACTGTGACGGTGCCACCGAGATTCACAGGCAGGAGCAAAGCTTCCATTACAGCATCTGCAGCTTGAGCAGTTTTAAATGTCCTTGGCCCTTATCAGCGGCTGCACAGCGCTGGGCTTTTACTGCCCCACAGGTGGGGGAATCGGTGCAAATGCTAAGCATAAATCCTGGACTGTAGAGGAGGCACATCTTACCCACTCAGCACCGTCACGATGTAGAGACCCAGCTTCTTGAAGATTTCCCAGTCTTCCACCTCAATGATCTTAGCGGCAATTAGGAACAGGATCCCAACTGGCATGTAGCTGGAAAACATTTCAACTTATGATTGACTGACTAATTAGTGTAAAATCGATCCTGCATGTCAATATTAATATGGCCTAATAATTGAAGTCATTTTATAGAGTAACTATAGTTAAATCAAAATTTAAACTGTTTGCAAAAAAAGTTTTCTCAAAGAATACCATAAAAGGCGAGGCACCACCTGCTCATGAAGCATTTGCCGATTGTACAATTTAACATTGGCCACTAAGGAGAGATGCATCTTAGCATGCTATAGCAGAGATGCTACTTTCCAGGTGGGAGGAGGCTGGAGAACCCACACAGACACGGGGAGAACATGCAGACTCCTTACAGAAGGGTCTCAAGTTGGATTAGGGAGGGGGTTGGACCTGTGACCTTCTTGCTGTGAGGCAACAGCGCTGCTCACTGCGCCACAAACTCAGTCCCGCTTCAGTCGAACGTGCAGACAGCTGGGACCTGGGCATGCAGCTACCTACTTTCCAGGAAGTGGACGCCTGCTCTATGAGACGCCGGTAAACCGTAAAGCTAGGACTGCAGTTAGTAAAAACGCCACGCAGTTCAAAATAGCTAAACGCGATCTGAATAAAATATTAAGTGTCATGCATTGTAACCATGTTGCGAAAATACAACTGTAAAAAACAACAACTTTGAAAACGCTAGTAAATGGACCTTGATTTGCTGCTTGTTTTTTTTTCCCAGAATCCCCTTTTTTTTTTTTAAAGGCAGCATTACCTTTTCAAGGCAGGTGAATTATGTGCTTTGTTACGTCCTGGACACTCCAACCTGTTCCTCGGTTATACGTACCACATGATGATATGGACCAGTTTCATGGTTGCTTCATTCAAGGCATCAAAGAATTCCAGCAGGATCCGACCCTTTTCGCCCATTTTCCCAATGACGAGGCCAAACACAACGCAGAAGACAATCAGCCCCAGAATGTTGATCCCCTCCGAGTACGTCCCAACGATCTTATATTCTTTGGTTATATTCTGCCAAGAGAGTGCACAAGGATTCATTCAGTTAACCAGGAAGCTGCTCTCACAAATACATTCACTATCTCAAAGACCCATTGATGAGCTGTGCAAATGTTGTCCCCGGGATCACAACCCGCTGATCCGCGGACACTTAGTACTCATTACTGAGTCTTCTGGTGCATTTCGTTTTAACGCTGGCTGCCAGACACAGATACAGGAAACGTCAGGTGCAGCAGGTGAACAAGGACACAGTGTTGTTAAGTAAAGACCACAACTTCAACAGGTAATGGACGCGTGCAACAGAACATCCTGTTGCAAGTATAGCGTTACTTGTTCCACAAAAGTTATACGGTCTCGACTCCCCCGGCCCCGAATTGATCAGAGTAACGGGATACTCACCTCGACCACTGCCATGATCGTAGTCGACAGAGCAGGAACTGCTGTTGTGTTTGCAGCATCTTTTGGAGGCTCCAGCTCTTTGCGCGTGGTCTTGTACTACGATGTAATTAGTTACATTTAACGGCATCAGAGAAGTTCCCCTTACCGCACACTACAGAGTCACCAGACCCTCGTGTGGATTCAATCAGCGGTAAAGGAATGAATGACGAGTCTTACCTGTTGAAAACAAGCCTGCACCAGATTTTCTGGAAACATGTTTCTGTTGAAGACAAAAGACATGACTGATTATATCCAGGAGACATTCCGGACTTTCTGTTCTTGTTGACCAAGTCACACTTTAACTGTTATGTCGCTTTCACACCGGAGCAGTTTGGTTCCCTTTAAATGGACCAGAGTTCGCTTCCTCGGATGGTCCGCTTTGTTTGGGCATGTGTGAAAGCTCATCCGAACTCTGGTCCGCCTGAAAACGTGGGTCTTGGTTCGCTTGCAAGGGAACCCTGGTTTGGTTCGCTTGCAGTGTGAAAGCTCACCGGACCAAACACAGGACCAGATGCATCTAGGGTAGAGGAAGTACAGTGCGCACTCCAAACCAAAACAAACGTGGGAGAGGGAGGGGCTTCCCATCCTACTTTGTCCAATTGGCCAGCGCCCCTTTCAACCACGCGATGCTGCTCAGAAAGTTCGGTTCGCTTTAGAAAACAGAAAGCAGAACCAAAACAAGCGATAAATGCAACAATGTTGCGGCTTCCAGCTCCCCACTCGAACCCGAGTCCGCTTGGTCAGGTGTGGAAACGACTTTAGACTATCATGGAAGGTTCCACTCCTCACCTGACTGAGTGAATTCTACATGCCTGTTGTTCGACTCACCTGACGAGGTCCAAGAGCGTGTCAGCTGTTGAGACATTGGGGGTGACTCCGGTTCTGTCGATGTTTTCGGCTGTCTGAGAGACTCCTGGTTTGATGGTCATCACCAAAATAATGCCTGCAAACATCCCCATGCTGTGATAACAATATGCAACATCAACGGCGTGGCCCAACGGCTTAGATTAGGGCTGCACCGTGGACAATTATAGCATCTGCAATGCATTGTGGGCGCGTGAACGTGCGGGAGGTTGAATGTCACAGCAAGTAAATTACTTCAGACGATTTTACAACTCTTTGACTGTGTGCACAAAAAATAAACTTACATGGGTCTCGTTTTCTATTCAAGTCATTATTTAAGGACGTGTTACTGCTGCTTCACTATAGCAGAAATAACAATTGTGTATTTGTATATGAATAACTCAATGCAAGCATTAAAAAACGCATTTCCTGTGTTTTTTTTATATTGCAGCACACGTATATGTTTGGATGCAAAGGTTTTACAGTCTTATTTAATTTCCAAAATGAAAAAAAAATCTAAATAAAATAATAAAAAAATCTAAATTAAATAATAAAAAAAATCTAAATAAAATAAAAAATAAACAATAAAACAACAGGAGGATTTCTATGTTATGTACAACTTGAAAAGTAAGGAACTACCCGGGGGGGTAAGTAACTCACCCAGAATAACTGCAATGATTGTTGTTGAGAAATAAAAAATAATAGCACGTAGACCTATTTTTCCTGATACCTCAGAGTCCAAGGCTGCGACACCTGCGAAGAAAATGTACAGTACTTACTGAAAATCGAAATAAATAAAAGTATTTCGGGTTGGGTATGGTCAGACCTTTGGGGGGGGCTCAGCACCCAAGAGTTACGACAGATGTTTGTTTGATCTAATAAAAAACAAACAAACTAAGAAATCATTTTTACTGGTGTTTACCTGTGATCATGCTCGAAATGATGAGCGGGAGGATGATGAGTTTCAGCATTCGCATGAGGATCTCTCCTGGGAAGCCGAAGTATTGCTTGTGGAGGTTGGATAGCGACGCGTACTCTCTGACCACAACACCCAAGCAGATCCCTGAGAGACCAGGAGACAGAAGACACATCAGGTCTCCGTTTTCTTGTTTTCGGAATCGATTACGTGTCTTCTTTGGTGTATTTTCTTGTGTGGACCCCATGGAAGAACAAATGCTCCACGTGCTAACAAATGCTACATGTGGTAGCATTTGTTAGCATGTGGAGCATTCCTGCTGGTAATGATAATGTTGGATATGCAGAATTTGTTCATTGGACGCTGTTGTGACATTACAGGGCGAGAAAAAACCCCGGAACCAATTGTTGTCATACGTCGACGACGCCCTGTTTTCAGCGGTCAGTGAGCGTTCATCTGTGTGTGTGTGTGTGTGATGGTTTATCCTACCCAGGTACAATCCCGTTTAATTGTTTTATCACTGCGCTTCATATCGCCGTCTGCGTTATCACGATTAGCAGACCTCCAGTAAAGCTGCTTGTGAAACACTGATATTACAGTAAACTGTTTGGAGGCCATAAACACACCGATCAATCAAAGCATCACGTGCACTTTGACCTTTGTGCCCAACGCCGCCACATTGTGAGGGAGCTCTGAGGTTGAAGGGTGTGTCCCAGCCCTTTGTCTATTCAGGTCATTTCCTGTTCTTTTGTTTGCTTCTTCTTGATTTTTCGCACCTGTGTTCAGATATTTCTTCCTTCCTCTGAGTTCTTCCAGGACTTTGTGCTATTCTTTTCAGAGTTTGTGGGTTCCCCTTCAGAGCGAATCATTTTGCTTGTGGCTTAATGTTTATGTTTATTTTTTTAACATTCCTCGTCTGTTCTATGTTCCTGTTTCTTTGGGCTTAGGTTTCCCCATTACCTGCTTACATATCTGTTTTTAGGCCTCGCCGAAGGTGTGTTTGCATTCTGATCTTGTACTTTGAGGTACAATGAACACATCGTACTATCTGTATGAAGTGTCCTTTTAATGTGCAGAGATTCACTTTAGGTCAATGATTTATTTGGATCAGCTGTCTCAAGATGGTAAAACACCAGAAAGGTTCCTGGCCACACCTCAATTTAAGAGCAACACTCCAGGCAGACAGTCTGAAGTACCTCGGGAGCCGGGTGTGGATGCTAGCTATGCTATGATATGCTATGCTATGCTATACATGCAATTTCCTGGGGAGGCTTCTGACTCCACAAAATTGCATATTCCATATAGAAAAGGACAAAATTTCTACAAGGTTGTCAGATGATGACATGAAAATGATAAAGATGTCTTGACTCAAAATAATTTTCTCACTGCATTATATGCTTTTGCTAATATTGTGAAATCAGTCTTGGTATCTTCTCACCGTGTTTATCTAGGAAGCCAATGATCGACATTACAAACCTTCTTAGTTGAAATTTAACTGGTATGAGTCATAAGTCTGATGAGTAACCAGTCGGGCGACTGAACCGCCCTTGATGTGAGCAGAATTTGTCCATTTCCTGGTCAAACAAGGGGGAATGTTCATAGTCTGAGTTTTAAGGACGAAGGGGCGCTTTTCAGGGGAAGATTTCATCCTGAGTTTTTCTACAAAAGCAAAAATTCCATAAACAAAAACCAGAAATCAGTTACCAAGTTCCGGTAATTTAACTTCAAGGCAGACAGGAAAGAGGAATAACTCCGGAATAAAGCAACTGAAGAACAACTCAAATCGTCTCCGAGGTGGGAAAGAAGGACTTTATCATGGCTGGAGTTTCTCTGTCTGCATTACGTAGACAGAGAACCTTTTGGACTTTTCCTTGTTTGTTAGTTTGGTGTGTGAGAGGATCATATATATGTCATTTACTTTATTGGTTAAAAACGTTTGTGAACCAGAGAAATGCACCTTTACTGATTCTAGAAAACGATCCAGCAATAACAAATATGTTGTAACTACGGCAACCAGCAAACAGCCGCCCTACTGCTCCAAGCTTACCACTTTAGAATGTGTCAAAAAGGAAATCACTCACGAATATATTTTATGTTGGTAAATGTTTGGTGTCTCAAATTCTAATTGTATTCATGCATGTGTCAATTAAAACTCACAGCCCAGCCGAAGCACCACTTTATTTTAATGAGGGGGGAAAAGTAGCGGTAATGTTTTAAAATTGAACTTTTTAGGTCAGGTAAAATCGTTTTGGTCCAGATTAAATTTATTTCAGTTATTTTATATCTGAAAAATCGATTTGACATGAGAGTAATTTGAGTAAGGAGCTCGGTCCAGGAAGGAATTATACTCCTATGTCAAGGTATTACTGTATATTAGGTATTATTGTATTACTCTATATTAGACATTGTATTACTGTATATTAGGTATTATTGTATTACTCTATATTAGACATTGTATTACTGTATATTAGGTATTATTGTATTACTCTATATTAGACATTGTATTACTGTATATTAGGTATTACTGTATATTAGACTGATTCTTAGTCATGCATGATTTTTAGTAGCTTTGAGCCGTTTCAAGCCTTTTTATTTAAACCACCTGCTGAAAGGTCTTAATGCACAGACAGCTGTCCAGCGCCGGGACCCCTCAGCATCAGCGGTTCCCTTTAGTCTGGTCACGTTTGCCTGAGACACGTCCAGACACTCAATGAGAGGACAGACACGCTACGCCATGTCATTACTTTAAATATAAAATGCATTTTTTTAAACAAACATCTCAATTTATGGTGTTGCCTCTGGAGTGGCGCAGCAGTGGCACAAGAAGCTGATTTATTTCACCGGTGACAGCAGCTGAAATCGAGGCTGAATGGAAAAAGGCACGGCGGGAGGTGATGGAGACTTACAGGCAGAAAAAAAGGCATGAAGGCAAAAATGGTGTCAGTGAAGATGAAAGCGCTCGGCGACAGCAGCAGACATTAAGGGGCTTCCACATACCGAGCAGCACCGATGAAATCGTGGCAATCAGGAGCCAGTTCCTCCTCAACAAGCCTTTACAAGTCACGGCTCGCCGCTCTCGTTTGCCCATCACGTCCATGCTGCTGCTTCTCCTTCAAGAAGGGAAGGACAACAATGGCCCAATTTGAGACACAAAAGACTCCCGCGGTTGGGATGTCAGGTGCAGCTGATGCAAAGAATGTGGAGACACTTTGCTGCCAGACGCTGATGGTGGCCAGTGATGGTGTGATAGGAGAGAGAGAGAGAGAGAGAGAGAGAGATGGGAGGGAGGGAGTCACCCTTCCCCCACACAAGGTGCCTCACATATTCTCGTGACACCAGCTTGTGTTTAAAGCAGAGGATGAACAGCAACATTCATGCATTCAAAAAAATATTTAAGAATAATTTTAATCTAACCTCAACCTTGAGCAGTTCCGTTCCATAAACTATAATATTCCTAAATGTTACATTTAGGAATATTAAAGTAGCAATTCTCCCGGAAATGAAGGTTCAATCATGAACTCCTCAACATTGTACAGCTATAAAGACCGGTGGAGATTCTGTCCACAAAACATTCCTAGAAATGGACAGTAAAACAATTCTCATGAATGGATGAAGAAGAAATGACTCTATACCACTAATACAGCCTAATCTAATACAGCCTAATATAATGCAGCATAATCTAATACATCATAATATAATGCAGCATAATCTAATACAGCATAATCTAATACAGCATAATCTAATGCAGCATATTCTAATACAGCATAATATAATACAGCATATTCTAATACAGCCTAATATAATGCAGCATAATCTAATACAGCATAATCTAATACAGCATAATATAATGCAGCATAATCTAATACAGCCTAATCTAATACAGCATAATATAATGCAGCATAATCTAATACAGCATAATATAATGCAGCATAATCTAATACAGCATAATCTAATACAGCATAATCTAATACAGCATATTCTAATACATCATAATATAATGCATCATAATCTAATACAGCATAATCTAATACAGCATAATCTAATACAGCATATTCTAATACAGCATAATCTAATACAGCATAATCTAATGCAGCATAATCTAATACAGCATAATATAATACAGCATAATCTAATGCAGCATAATCTAATACAGCATAATCTAATACAGCATAATATAATGCAGCATAATCTAATACAGCATAATCTAATACAGCATAATCTAATACAGCATAATCCAAGTCTCCAGAAACCCAAATTCATTTGAAAATACCTCATTCGCACCCTTTTTTTACTCTGGAATTCTTCCTTTTAGCCATTAACCTAAAAGCATCCGCCTCTCATCTGATTGTGGACAGGTGTGTGAATGCTACCTGTGTGTGTGTGAATGCTACCTGTACCAGTGTTTAGCTTCTGCCCACACAGTTTCTCACACTCAACAGAGAGAGCTCTGGTGAAGTTACAGCTCTGTCACATTCCATGTTACGACTCATGTAGTAGCGTATACACCGTAAATGTATTTCAATGCTATTACCATTTACCTGATTTTATAAAAGAATGTTTCCAGCTAAAGAGTCAGAAAGTCCTGACCTGGTTCAAGGTAGCTCAGCTTTCTCCCCTTAGCATTGTACCTAAAAGCAACAGTCCCATCATAGGCTGACCCACGTTGACCCTGCCAGATAGTTGGCTTTGGGACAATCTGTCTCTGATACGGCAAGAGAATAACTCCTGTATGCTCTAGCCATTATTTATACTCTATACACAGTAAATGAATCAGCACCCTTGGTCTTATGTGGTAGTTGGGGGCAGCAGAATTGGCTGATAGCTTTTCTTTTACCTTAACAGGAGGCGTCATTCATCTGTTTGTGCTGCCGTATGATTAGAGTTCATATAAAGTCCCCCTTGAACTGCTCCCTTATTGTGGTGGGGGAGTTTGAGCCTCCCAATGTTCCCAAGGGCTGTGTTGTAGGGAGATTGTGCTCCTGGTAGGGTCTCCCATAGCAAAGCGGTTCTGGTTGACGGGTCAGACAAAGAGCAGTTCAAAAGCCCCTATGAGAGAATCAAAAGCAAGGATCGTGCCATCTGCCAGTATGGCGCAGCCAGGCCTGGGGTGGGGGCTCATATGAGAGCACCCCCTACCCACGGGGCTCGGCTGGACTCAGTCTGAAAGGTTAACATGGGCCCGACCTCCAGTGGACTCACCATCCACCGAGGGAACCATAGCGTACGGGTGCAGTGTGGATTGGGTGGCAGTCGACGGCAGGGGGCTCGACAACCCGATCCCCAGAGACAGTGACTAACTTTCAAGACATGGAATGTCACTTTTCATGGGGGGGGGGGGGGGGGGGGGGATGAGCTGGAGCTTGTGATGGAGGTTGAGAAGTACCGTCTAGATATAGTGGGCCTCACCTCCACCTACAGCTTGGGTTCAGGAACCAAACCACTCAAGAGGGGCTGGACTCCTCATTCCTCTGATGTTGCCCATGGTGAAAGGAGGCTTGGTTAATTTTGGAAAAATTCCAGGTGTTTTTTTTGTTGAACTGATTGCTCTTACTCCATTGTAATACTCTTTGCTGTCATAACTGGCTGGACATAGCCACTGTGTATCGGGACTGGAACTGGAACATCAGGCAAGCAAAATGACAAAGGGATATGGAGAAAAACAGGTTTAACCGCGCTAGTTGAGGTAATGCTTAGAAAGTTATGATAAAACTTTATAACTTTATGACATTATCAGTAGCAGCCATTTGCTTTCAAAAAGACTGAAAACCAAAACCGCTGACCCTTATACTGAATGACTGAATGAACATTTGTTAATCTGTTTAGTGTCTACTTCCTGTAGTTCTTGTAAACACTACAATAAAACTGGTCAAAGTAACTTCATAGGACCAATAAGTATTACTTCAGAGGCAATATACAAGTATTGTATTACACAATATTGGATGGTAATACTATGTGTTATTGTCATGGATGACATGAGAAGATTGTGAACCTGCATCTGTGACCATATTACATACTAGTATTCAACCATTCTGAGATACAGCTAACAGATTGTTGAGGCTGAGGGAGATGGCGAGCAGGTGGAAGTGGATGAACTTGATTGAGGGCCAGGACTGTAGTGTTCAATCAATCGCCATTGTTTGCTGCCCTCTGCTGGAGTGGGCGGGGCTTAAGAATGAGTTTATCGTAGCTAATGACAGCAAAGTTGCCCTTTTCTCTGGCCTGTTTCACAGCTGGCACAAAGTCGGCTCTCGTCTTCCTGATACGGTCAGAGAAATCTTCCTTGACATACATGCCAGTGTTTTTTAGATGAGCTTTGGCTTAGGTTCTTGATCGTTGGAACGCAGAAGCTTCACCACTAACGCTCTTGGTCTTCCAGCATTTAGCTTCAGATTTCCAAAGCGATGGGCTCAGATTTTGTACCAATTTTCAGCATGCTGGTCATAAATTTGCTCACCTTTTTTTTTCAGACTCTGACCATGATTCAAAAGCATTTTCTTGGGCCAAGCCATCAATTGTTTCGCCAATTCGGGTTTTCTGGAAAGTCAACTTGCGTAACAATGTCAGCGATGTCAAGTTAGTGCACTGGGAAGACCGCTGTTGCAGTTTTCCTCTCAGAGACGCTTATGCCAGGCTGCTGTTTCTGGACTTCAGCTCGGCATTTCCAAAGTGTCTTATTTACACACTTAAGTGTGTAAAGAAGACAAAAAGGATGGGAAATAGTGTCTTATTTACACACTTAAGTGTGTAAATAAGACAAAAAGGATGGGAAATGATCCTGTTTTAGTCATTGTAATTGTAATTTGGTGTCACAGCGCCCCTCTGTGGACAAAAAAGCAGAATGTCGCCAATGGATGTCAGTCTCACACGGATCAGAACCACATGCAGTTGTAGGGGTTTAACTTTGAGACTGTAGGGGTCTAACCTTGAGACTGTGGGGGTCTAACCTTGAGACTGTAGGGGTCTAACTTTGAGGCTGTAGGGGTCTAACTTTGAGGCTGTAGGGGTCTAACTTTGAGGCTGTAGGGGTCTAACTTTGAGACTGTGGGGGTCTAACTTTGAGGCTGTAGGGGTCTAACTTTGAGGCTGTAGGGGTCTAACTTTGAGGCTGTGGGGGTCTAACCTTGAGACTGTAGGGGTCTAACTTTGAGGCTGTAGGGGTCTAACTTTGAGGCTGTAGGGGTCTAACTTTGAGACTGTGGGGGTCTAACTTCGAGGCTGCAGGGGTCTAACTTTGAGACAGCAGGGGTGTCCTTGTCTTTGGCTACTTCAACTGATGAAATATTCTTACTTCGGGGTACATTCAGATGCTCTGGAGCCTGCAGTCGCTGAAAGACGTGTGATATGATTGAAAAGCCCCAGAGGAGCAGCTCAGTCGAAATTGTGGTGATATTATTTTGTAAATTAGGGATGCCCCCCCCCCCAGAAGAGCTAGAGGTGTCCGCTGCTTCCATGACACAGCCCTGGATAAGTGGTTAAAGATGGACAAGATGGAGTTTTTTTTGGTCTTTTTTTTGGTGAAAATGTGTTTTATGGTCAATATGTGTAAATCTGACATGGATCTGGTGAGGAGTGCCATAACCATCGGCATATCACCGTCACAACTTGGCAGCAGATGCTATGCCAAAATTTAAGACAGAAACAGTTATGCTGTTTATTTCTTCTAAATGTGCTTATGTTATTCATATTTTTCTACTTTTGTGGTACAGGTATCTGCATTTACGTATACTGTATTATTACTTTAACCTTGAAGCAGCCTTACCCAAAAGGCCTGTTTGAAAAGAAAACAATTGGCTCTGTAAAATCAACACACACACAAAAAAAGATTGGATTATTGTCGCCAAAGAAATACCGATTAAAAAAAGGTTGAAAAATAAAACAGACGTTCAATGGTTAAAGAGTTTTATTTTGAAGGGCATAACGGAAGTCGCACTCCTAATCGCTGCGCGTTGACTTGACGTCGCACGTCGCACTGGAGCAGTCGTCTCAGGGAGAACCGGCGCGCAGGTCCTGATTGTTGGCGACGATAAGAGAGGAAGTCGGATGCGCTAACCTGGTCGCCACCCGAGCGGCACGGCGGCTGCTGTCCCTCCCGAACGAGCTAACGTTAGCCAGCTAGCTAAGCTAGCTATCGCCCCTCAACCCGCCCCGCTCCCTCCACCAGCAGCCTCGGACGGTGACGGGAAGGCAGGGCCTCCGGTACCCACGATTCGGTTTACGAGCGACCCGCCGCTTCCCGCTGAGATGGGTGAGTAGACGGCTCCGCTAGCTGGCTCACTTTTACTGACTAGTTGAGCTAAAAACGCAGACTGCGTTTAATGAAGGCGCGTGCGCGGTGCGCGCGCTGTGCGTGATGCCGGGCGGTGTTCGTGTCCTTTTCGTCGCGCTTCGTTCAGCGCCACATTTTTTTTTTTCTGCTTCGTTAATGTCGGACAAACGAAACGCCGGATCGCGTGTACGTGCGCGTGTACGTGCGCGTGCTTGCGCTGTCAGTTTCAGTCCTCGGGTGGGGTAGCCTGCCTGCCTCTCCATCCACCACCGCCCCCACCCCCCAGCTGTTACGCAATAGCAGCCCCCAGTCCGGTGGATGCTGCTCTGCTGCCTGTAATAACGCTTGTTATTACCGGTCGCTTCTGTTTTCAGACGGCCTGAGTGAAGCCCTGGAGAAGCTGAAGCTGGGTTCCCCCCCCGGTGGCGCCCCCGGCGGCGGCGCCGAGCGCTGCTTGGACTGTCTGCTGCGAGCGCTTGCCAACAACAGTGAGTCGCCCCCCCGGTCCAAAAGGGTCGGACCCCCCCCCCATTGCTCCCGTCTTTGTGTGTATCTCGGAATAAACTGTGTTAAATCTTTCAAAATAAGATAAAGGCAACCTGGGCAAACGCCAAATCATGTTGTTTTGCCGAATGTGTACTCGTGTATTTAATCCCGGTAGATTAGCGTGTACTCTTCAGCCTTCTAAATGTTCTGTACATTATCTTTGCCCAGTTACTCTGTCCGAGTACCTGTGTGTATAATTGATTATTTGAGCCCCGGTTCGGTGCCAAGCTGCATTTATTGTCCTCATTTACAGAATCGTGACGCAGCAAAATGTACTTTTGGTGATTTTTAACTTGGGGAACAAACCTGCGCAGGACAAAACCCTCGGAACCAGTCGTGGTCGTAAGGTCGCGACCCCCCCAGTGCCGCAGCGTGTAATTCATTAAAAGAAATGTTCTTTCTATCTCGCAGACACTGAGGCCAGTGTGAAGATCAAAGAGACGGGTGTCCTCCCCCTGCTCCCCGGTCTCCTAAACCCCGAGTCTTCCTGCACCCCTAAAGTCGCCAACATCATCGCCGAGCTGGCCAAAAACGGTGAGGCTTTAAATGACTCTTAAATCAGCGGAGCGACTTTGATGTTTTCTGTGGAGTAAAAACACTTCAAGCATTAAAGAGTCGTTTCTGCAGCAGCAGTCCTCCTCGGGGGGGGGGGGGGGGGGGTGGTCAAAGCAGTCTTCCTCTGGAGCTCAAAGCAGTCTTCCTCCGGAGCTCAAAGATCGCCATGTTTAGAGGTGCTGACTCAGCATTTCATCATCGCAGCGACCGAGAGCTTCCATTTTCTACCGTTTCTGCGCTTTTGAAGGGGAGAAGGCCGACTTGGCTCGAGCTCGGTGGTAAGAGGAGGTCGAGATAATGAATGGCTTTTTCGAGCAGCTTGCGAGCCTCCAGCTAATGATCACTCGTCAGCGCGTGGGAACGTTTATCCGTCACGGCTTCCGGAACGCTCTGCACCGGCCGAGGGGCTGCAGGAACCTCCTCGCCGCTCGACGGCGTGAGCTTGATGGTTTAAAGCTGCACCGGAGAATCACCGATGAAGTACTGGTTCTGGTGTCGTTACTAGTGACGGGTCCATTGAGTCCCTTTTAACACGTTGAGAGGTGCATTCATTGGAGCATTCATAGGCAGTGCTAATTCTCGCCGTTGATGAGATGTAAACCGATGAAATGCAATCATCAAGTTTATAATGTCCGCCAGTAGAGGGCGTGTGCGTGAGAACGACCAGCAGGGATCGCCGTGGCTTGAAATGACCTTTACATAAACACGATAAACGTAAACTTTATTAATTCTACTAATCCTTGTTAACGATCTTATCTTGTGGAACTAATAACGGTTTATCTTCTCTTCGTCTTATCACTAGGCCTGTATAAATATCATGCAGCTCTTTATTATTTTGAAGCGATGCTAGCATAGCTAGTGAGAGGATGGGATGCCGTAAAGCATTCATGTCGTTACCAAGGGCGACCGTCCTGCACACACACACACACACACTCAGCAGCTTCACTTCATTATACAGGGTTGGGGCCTTGCTGCTTTTTTCTTCTAACGCTAACAACGTAGCATCCAGCAGGAAAACAAACCTGCAGGGCTAAAGACCAACAGCAAGCGAGGTTCACCCACGGACGAAGGCGCGGCTATACCGGACGCAGTCTGCACAGTCCTGAAGCCACGCCCCTTCTGCTCACTTTATTAAAGACCCACGGAGTCCAATTGAGTCTTCAGAACAAGGAACTGCAGAATCCGTGTAAAAGAAACCCGAAACCAAGAAAACGGACAATAGTTGAATGTGTTTGCTCACATTGTTGAGCTTATATCCTGATGCATCGTGTTGTGGTGACACTCATCACGGCAGTAATTTATAGGGACCCCTATAAATGACAACATTCGTTCTAAAGGAGGGGTCTCAAACTCAAATTACCTGGGGGGGGGGGGGGGGGGGGCAGGTCTTCCACAAAAGAAGAGAGCTGAACGCCTCGCCCAGAACGAGCAGATCTTAAAGTGCCTGAGAGAAATGTCAAACGTTAGCCTCTTTTCAGCATTTTTAACAATCTGAAACTCAAAAGACTTTGAGATTCATTCATTGAATAAAATGTAAAAAAAGCAAATCGTAGAACACGCCCATTAACCTAAACGTTCATATCATCCTGCGGGTTGCGAGTTTGAGATCCCTGGTCTAAAGGATGGAAATGATTCTGTAGTGCTTTTGCCAGTAAAGTTGTGTGTGTGTGTGTGGGGGGGACTTCAGACTGTATAGCGACCTTTGACCCAACCCCTCTACCCCTTCCAGAGTTCATGCGGAGTCCCTGCGTTGAAGCCGGCCTCATCGCTCCTCTAATTCAGCTGCTGAACTCCAGCGACCAGGAGCTCCTGCTGCAGACGGGCCGAGCGCTGGGCAACATCTGTTATGACAGCCGTAAGTAGGAGGTTTGTTGAGCCTCGCCGTCACCGTGGCAACAGACCAAGCTTTGATGTTTAACCATGAACGCCGTTAGCCAGGTGGCCCCTGTAGCAAACGGCTGCTGCTCACTTCGGCGGAACTTTAATGCGCTTTATCAACCGCTGTAGTCGTTTATTTAGAGTGAAAATGTACAACGTGTGTTTCTCATAAGGGAAAACTACGAAACTGTTTGCATGGCACCGATAACGAAACAGTGAAAATACGTAACGCAGTACCGTAGAACACGGTGAGAACACGAACGCAGTACCGTAGAACAGTGAGAATACGAACGCAGTACCGTAGAACACGGTGAGAATACGAACGCAGTACCGTAGAACAGTGAGAATACGAACGCAGCACCGTAGAACACGGTGAGAATACAAACGCAGTACCGTAGAACAGTGAGAATACGAACGCAGTACCGTAGAACAGTGACAATACGAACGCAGCACCGTAGAACACGGTGAGAATACGAACGCAGCACCGTAGAACAGTGAGAATACGAACGCAGCACCGTAGAACACGGTGAGAATACGAACGCAGCACCGTAGAACACGGTGAGAACACGAACGCAGCACCGTAGAACACGGTGAGAACACGAACGCAGTACCGTAGAACAGTGAGAATATGAACGCAGTACCGTAGAACAGTGAGAATACGAACGCAGCACCGTAGAACACAGTGAGAACACGAACGCAGTACCGTAGAACACGGTGAGAATACGAACGCAGTACCGTAGAACAGTGAGAATACGAACGCAGTACCGTAGAACAGTGAGAATACGAACGCAGTACCGTAGAACACGGTGAGAACACGAACGCAGCACCGTAGAACAGTGAGAATACGTAACGCAGTACCGTAGAACAGTGAGAATACGAACGCAGTACCGTAGAACAGTGAGAATACGAACGCAGTACCGTAGAACACGGTGAGAACACGAACGCAGTACCGTAGAACAGTGAGAATACGAACGCAGCACCGTAGAACAGTGAGAATACGTAACGCAGCACCGTAGAACACGGTGAGAACACGAACGCAGCACCGTAGAACAGTGAGAATACGAACGCAGTACCGTAGAACACGGTGAGAACACGAACGCAGTACCGTAGAACACGGTGAGAACACGAACGCAGCACCGTAGAACACGGTGAGAACACGAACGCAGTACCGTAGAACACGGTGAGAACACGAACGCAGCACCGTAGAACACGGTGAGAACACGAACGCAGCTCCGTAGAACAGTGAGAATACGAACGCAGTACCGTAGAACACGGTGAGAATACGAACGCAGCACCGTAGAACACACGCGGAACACACACCAGCTCAACTGTTGCTATTTCTGCTGCGGAGCAGCACACGTGCACACGTGCACACGTCTCACCGGTTACATGCATGACCCGACTGTGATTGAGTGTGATGAACTCGAAGGCCAGACTGAGACACGCCGGATTCCTTCTCCTGGTGGGGGGGGGGGGGGGGGGTTAGGGTTAGGCTTTAGCGTGGTGGAGCTTCATGATGTTGGGGAAACACACACACAACGTTCTCTTTAACGGTTTTAATGGCCTTATTTCTTGTTTTTACGACTTTCTTTACATCGTGTGTTCTTTGTCGTGATCGTTTTTACCGTTGCTATCGTCATTCTGCCGGTGATGGAAATCTGATGTGGCGTGGCATTTGTTGAAGGGGCGAGGGTCACGGTGAGCCGGTGAAGGAGCAGCTGTTCACCGTATAGAAACATAGAAGGCGCTGCTGCGTGCACCACGAAAGCAGCGCACGCTACACGAGAGTACAGCCAAACTTAGCTTTACATTTTAGACCGTAAATGTCGACATTAGTCAAATGTTTTAAAACGCTGCGTTGTTAATGCTTCACTGTGACATGGTCTCGTATCTAATGCATGTAAAGCTTTATTCAGGAGATAGTTACTGCGCATTCACACTATTTAGAATTACATTGTGCATTTCATACATTTGTTTTCTTATTACTGATCTGGATTGTGACATTATATTTGCTAGTTTTAATCGCATCTGTCAATGATCTAATTGAGATGTTTCTCATCATAGAAATAATCTAACTCTATCGTATAAAACCACAAACTCGGATGCTAAATGTCTGGGTTTTTCATTTTGTGAAATAATTTACTCCCTTTACTTCTGCGGATCACTCTCCTGGCCTAACGTGCCGCGTCCACCGCTTCCTGTACCTTCGGTCGTATCTTTGCAGTAGACGAGGATTAACCACGGTTAAATCTAACCTGGCACGCCGCCAGCCTCTCTTCTCAAGTTACCACTGGCGACGTGAACAAGGCCCGTCTCTGCTTGCGTGAAAGCCTCCCTGAGTCGGCATTAACGGCAGCTGCGTGCGGATGGAACAGGAACCAGAACTCTTGTGTTCATTTCCGTCGGCGCGCTGCTGAACATGTTCACCCCAGTGGTCTGTTTAAGAGTCTGTCCTTTCATTTGATGTTTCACTGCTTTTGATTTTGCATCCTTGATTCTTTGCTGCAACATAATGAATATTTTAAGGATGCGGAGGAGAACTATAAATGTTTTCTGTTAACATGCAGAGCAAAATGTTGAATTTGATGGATAAACCTTTTGATCACGCAGATTAGGATGATTATTTGAATCCCGTTTCGCTGCAGCACGGGACCCAAACCCGATTATTTTGCTCCCTTTGGTTTTACTTTGTGCTGCTTTTTTTTTTTTTTTTCTAGCCTATTCCTATTTTATTTGTTTTATTACCTGCTTACCGCCGTAGAGGGCTGTGCACACCGCAGTGAACATACAACATGAACAAACAAAAAGTGACAAATACACAGTGTTCTGAGAAGAAAGTGCAATGGATTTATTTGTGCTCCTTAATTCTACCCCTTCCATCCAATCATCACCAAGAGTTGTCCCAATAGACCAGGTTCACATTCGTCTCTAGAGGAAAGTATGGATCACCAAGTTCTCAGATCTGAGGAAAAAGAGGGAGAGCAGAGTGAGAGCCACAAACACTGACCCAGCAACCTCCACTGACTCAGAGATCTGTGTGCGGGGTTGACTCTCTAAACGAGTTTTAATAGGTGCTGGAGTGGTGGATCTGGCATGCGTGAAACCTCCACCTAAGAACGGGGCAGCCATCCCGGACCCAACAATGGCAACATAAGCCCCCAGATCACCCCAAGCAGCTACAGCAACCCAAGAACGACCACCGTGGCCCCACCAGAGCCACACGCAGAAGAACCAGTCCAGGGCCCGGGGGCGACTTACACCAACACAGCCGACGAAACCTAGGCCAGCGCAGCGGCACGGGGCACAGCGGGCCGGCCCGGCGCCCCACCAGCACCCAACACCACGCCCCCCTTCCCAGCAGCTGCTTATTAACCTGCTTTGACGTGCGTTTTTCAGGCTGTGGTTGGTGTCCTGTCCATTTTGTGTTTCTTGATTTGTGTCCTGGCCTCTTTGTGTTGCAGATGAGGGCAGGAGTGCCGTTGACCTGGCAGGAGGGGCTCAGATAGTAGCAGAACACATTAAATCCCTGTCCCAAAATACTGAGCCGGACAATCAGAAGCTCTTGACTGTCTTTTGTGGCATGCTGATGAACTATAGCAATGATAATGGTAATGAACACATGAATCGGTGGTTGTGCTCCTTCTTGTGTGCAGGCGCAGGCGGTGTCGTTATTCTGTGCCTGAAGCGTAAGCTTTGCTCTCCTGGGCTGACCTTTCACCTCCTCTTCCTCTCTTGCTTCCTGTTGCTTCTCCAGTTTCAGCTCTGCAGTTTGGGAGCGTCTGCTTTCTCTGGCCGTTCTGTACCAATCGGTTGGGGTGGGGCCTAACTAATCATTGGTTGGCGTAGCAACAGCTCCACAAGCCGCTTCTTACTCGCCAAACCTTTTAGCTTGATTTTACAGCCGGAGGCTAACGTCTCGCGTTGGCTCGTTCGACTGACGCGCGCACAACTTATTCAAGCTTCCTCTTGTGCAACTTGTTCTGAAGTAGGAGCTGAAGTATTCTCCAAAGCCGAGTACTTAGTACTGCAATCCTCCCTCCTGGCACGGCAGCGTCTCGTCTAGCGGTGAAGTCCTCCTTTTCTTATTCATTTGATGGATGATTTGCTTCGTGTTTTCATTTTCCTTTCAGCGTTGTGGGACTTTGTTCAGTGTTATTAGATCAGAGTCTCTCCCGCTTGGGTTTGGCGGTGGTTTGATTTCATCACACCTCGTATTCTTCCTCGTGAAGTGGCTGTTGCCCGCTGGCCGATGGGTCCGATGTCACCTGTTGTAGGAATAAAACGAATGATGTCATACAAAGGAGCAAGAGATTCCATTCTGGCATATTGAGTTAGATAAGTAAATGCCTTTGTGCTTGCTGCTAGAACAGAGAAGCATCGCCATCAGACCGAACACAATACATATCTTTAAATCGCCATAAACCATGAAAATCGAGTTTTACTTCCTTCCCTTATGTTGACTTTTTGTCTGAATTCCCGTTGACGGAGGATTATCGGTTATCGGTTATCGTCTCTGATGAAACCTGAACTTCAGCTCCGTTGTAGTTTCTTCTTTTTCTCATCGACCCATTGATAAAATGTTCTCATCTGCTATTTCAAGGGCTCCTTTGTAAAAATGCCGTCTGTTGGTGCTGAAATCACACGCAGCGTCTGTTTCATTGTCTTTTCCTTCAACGTCTGACAGAAAATAACTTGTTTGAAACGTAACCAGCTTTTCCCTTCCTGTTTTCTCTTTTGCACATCTGCCCAAATTCATTGATTTTCATTCTGAATAATTTCGTTCCTAAGATCATTTTTCTTTCACAGGTGCTTTCAGTCACTTTCCCACTTCTTGAAAATGAAATGTGGAATTATCTGCTTCTGTCGCACCTTGTTTTGTGGTTTACTAATTAATGCTGGTTTGTTTGTGACAAAGGTACCGGTATTATATAATGACGGACTCAATTAGACCTCCAGATGCTGTTTTGAAAATTTTTGTTTAAAGCTTTAAGGACTAAAATCTGGACTCGAGGCTCAGATTAACCGTCCTGTGAATACTCTGTATGGAACCTTTTGAAAAGGACTTGCTTTGTTATCAAGTCAAATTTACTTAGTGTTTTGTAACTGTAGAGAAATGAGAACATTTTGATTGTTTCATTAAATTCATCCTGTTGAATTTATGTAATATTACATTTTGATAATTTTTTGATTTGTTTTTTTGCTAATTATGTCTTTATATCCAACTATGATCTTTCAGTAGTATTAGTAGTATTCTTAAGGAGAAAAATGTATTTCTTCTTTCAAAAGTGACATATCTTGATTATCATTATTATGTTGTTACGACAGCAGTGAAGTAGGAGTAACAGGGGAGTTTAGTGTAGAGGTGGGATGCACCAGGGATCAGCTCTGAGCCCCTTTTTGGTTGCCATGGTGATGGACAGACTAACAGATAAGGTGAGACAGGAAGCTCCTTTGAATATGATGTTTGCAGATGACATTGTGATCTGCAGTGAGAGCAGGGAGCAGGTAGAGGAGAATCTAGAGAAGTGGAGGTCTGCTCTAGAAAAGAGAGGAATGAAGGTGAGCAGGAGTAAAACAGAGTACATGTGTGTACATGAGAAGGTCCCAGGGGCGACAGTGAAGCTACAAGGAATAGACGTAAAGAAGGTAGAGGACTTCAGGTACCTCGGGTCAACAGAGCAGAGTGATGGAGAGAATGTGGAAAGGAGGTGAAGAACCGTCTGCAGGCAGGCTGGAACGGGGGGAGGAAAGTATCAGGTGTGCTCTGTGATAGGACGAAGGGACAGGTCTACAAGACAGTGGTGAGGACAGCCATGATGGACGGCTTAGAGACAGTGGTGAGGACAGCCATGATGGACGGCTTAGAGACAGTGGTGAGGACAGCCATGATGGACGGCTTAGAGACAGTGGTGAGGACAGCCATGATGGACGGCTTAGAGACAGTGGTGAGGACAGCCATGATGGACGGCTTAGAGACGGTAGCTCTGAGGAAAAGACAGGAGGCGGAGCTAGAAGTGGAGGAGATGAAGATGCTGAGGTTCTCCTTGGGAGTGACCAGGTTGGACAGGATTAGACATGAGACAATAAGAGGGACAGTGAAGGTTAGACATTTTGGAGACAAGGTCAGAGAGACCAGACTTTGATGGTTTGGACATGTCCAGAGGAGAGACAGGGACTATATCGGTAGAAGGATGCTGAGGATGGAACTGCCAGGAAACAGGACTAGAGGACGACCCAGGAGAAGAGACATGGACGTAGTGAGGGAGGACATGAGAGTGGCTGGTGTTGGGGAGGACGATGCAAAGGACAGGGTGAAGTGGAGAACGTTGGGTTGTTGTAGCGACCCCTCAGGGGACAAGCTGAAAGTACAGCAGTAGATTCAATCATACTTAAAATGAGGTTAGCGGTCTCTGCCTCTGGTCTCTAACGTTCTGATCGATGTGATTCATTTACTGCCTGCTTCGCTGTGTGCCTGTTCCAGATTCCTTACAAGCCCAGCTGATCAGCTTGGGCGTGATCCCCACTCTGGTGAAGCTGTTGGGGATCCATTCCCACAACACGGCCCTGACGGAAATGTGTCTCATTGCCTTTGGGAATCTGGCTGAGCTTGGTGAGTATAACGACCATGAACGGGAACAATGTCACTCGGGGCTCATGCACTGTGCACGCCACTCATTACCGTAACCCCACCGAAGGCCGCAGCAGCACGCAACACGCAGCAATGGGGTAATGGCGCAGAATTTTAATTATGAAACAAACAAAAACACTTTTCAAATCATTCAGAATTGTAATCTTTTGATGGCTTACACACGGAGCTGGTAGCAGTTTCACATTTTGAACGATGTGGAACACCGGAAACCAAATCAAACTAGAAAACGACAATCAGAGATTGCAGACCCCGCCTCCAATAGACTATTGGATCTTGTGAGACAGTAAACAGGGCTTCCGGATCAGAGGGGCCAAACCTGCTCTAGCTTGCTGCTCCGGAATGTACTACAAGACTCCTTCTGGACTCTTTTTCCCATCATGCCATTCCTGTCCCTCCCTCTTAAAGTGGCAGTTTACAGCACAGGCACAATTCCAGATGTAAAAATAATTCTAGAATCTGGATCCAGATCCGGATCAACGCCATTCTCGGGGAGGACCGAGCCACGGACAGGACCTTGCTTGTGTAAAAATTTCAAGTTGATTGGGTCACTAGTTTTTGAGTTATGCGCTCGGACAGACAAACAAACAAACAAACAACCGCACCCAATTGCAATACCCTCGCCTCCGCTTTGGTGAGGGTAATTATGTTTAAAGTCTAGGCTTGTAAAGGACAGTAAAAAAAAAAAGAATTTTAAATAGTCAGACATTTGACAACACTTTAAAATAAACACAAGTTTGCCAGTGAAACCGGTTCAGTCCCGGTCGTGTGCATGAAAAGTATGCGAGAACGCCGCGCAGTCTCTTTGGTGTGATGCCTCTGGTGCTTCCAGAGTCCAGCAAGGAGCAGTTTGCCTCCACCAACATCGCCGAGGAGCTGGTGCGCCTCTTCCAGCAGCAGACGGAGCACGAGAAGAAAGAGATGATCTTTGAGGTTCTGGCTCCACTTGCAGAGAACGGTGCGTTCTGTAATTCCTCTCGTCGGTTTGTAAGTCTTCATGGAGCTTCGAGCTTCTGTTCTCTAAAAGGGAACATTAGGAACGGCACTTTGTCGTGTGTGCGTGTGCGCGTGTGTGTGTGCGTGTGCGTGTGCGTTCAGCAGCAGAGAGAACGTCTTACTGTGGGTTGTAATCATCATTGCAGTCTCACTGTCAGTATCCACGACAACGTCCTGCTTTGTTCCAGAGAAACGTTGCCACGGCGCTTCCTCATTTGTAGAGACAAAGAAAAAGCAGTAATATGTATAATATTCATGTATAGTATATGAGGACGTTGTGAAATCAAGTACTAGTATCTTTGATGTTGCGTATTGTCTGGTTGTACACTTACCAGCAGAGTACGTTCTCGACGCTGCTGTGGTTCCTGCAGTCCCGGCCCATTGGGCCTCTTCGTGTTCTGTTCCTGTTCATCTATCAGCTCAATATCTCAGGAACAACTCGGGGGGGGGGGGGGGGGGGGGGGGGGTTGTTGTGGGTTCGTCCCCGATTTAGCTGCTTAGACTGTTAGACAAGCCCATCCAGGTCATTTCAGTGAATGTGAGCCCAGTAGGTTTTAGCCTTTCTGGTCGACCGTCATTTTGACGCGCTCTTAAAAATGACACTGAACTCTATTACTGATGCTCTTTTGTAACTAGATGCAAATCTGTGCCAGAACATTTCATTTTTAAAAACATAGAACTTGTGAATTCAGAAGCGCCTGAGGGGGAAATAGGAACTGAAACGGCGCCTGTTCACTTTTTCCGTGTGAATGAAGTGAAGTTTTCTCGCGGTGAAATTAAAGGAGGAACGAAAACGCTGCAACCGCTGAGGCTTAGAAAACGGCATCGGGACAAATAGTGAATAGAAATTGAAGCTGAACTGATCATTCGTTTTCCTGCCGCGGTTTAATGTTAAAGTACAACTATCAAGTACTCCATCAATCGATTTTACTCCAGTTACTAGCGTAGCTGTACCGGATCCACACGAGGTGTGTGGAATAAACGATTCATTCTCCACTGCAGCAGCAGTGCGTGTGCGTGTGTGTGTGAGTGTGTGTGTGTGTGTGTGTTTCTGTCGTCTCTGAACGTCTCCTCCTCCTGCCAGATGTGATCAAGCTGCAGCTGGTGGACGCCGGCCTGGTGGAGTGTCTCCTGGAGGTGGTGGCTCAAACTGTTGATGGCGAGCGGGAGGAGGACGTCGCCCAGCTGAAGACGGCCTCTGACCTCATGGTGCTCCTGCTGCTCGGAGGTGAACTCCTCGGGGCTCGGGGTCATACGTGGGGAGAAAAGTTCATCCCTGATATGGACATAACCTGATCGTTGTAACCGATTAGCATTCAAAATAGGAAAGGAAAATATGAAGATTTCAAACTGTTAGTCGCCTGTTGCATCCATGAAGCGCTGAGAACCTCGTTTATCTTTTGTATTATTCTATAGGATGAATTGAAAAGTAGCAATTAAAATGAATAGATGTAGAAGAATCACCAAACATTAGTAATAACCTTTTCTGAGGAGGAAATAAAGAAACGGGCTCGTTTTGCATTCATGCAATGATCAGTGAGCGTCCAGAGACACGATCAACGTCCAGACGGTGGCGCTAGATGTTCGAGCGCTGTTAGCTAGCTTCACTGGTCCAGCTCAGGTGTTCCCCACCGTCCGTCCTCGTCTCCTGCACGTCTCCGTGGTGCGTTTCCAGTATTGATCTGATCAGTGATGGGCCCAGAGGAAGCGAGTAACTAGTAAAGACGATGATGACGAGGGCGATGAAATGATCCATCAACGTGAGCGTGGTGTCCGTAAGTGATGGGACACGCCAGTACGAGCGGAGTACATCAACGTGTACAATCCTTAACCAGAAGGATGCTGTCAAGTACACGAAGCCTTCCAGAGGCAGAACTATAATGTCTGAGTTTATGTACAAGTACCTGTAAAGTACAATTACTGCATAAAGTGTCTACGCACCCCCCCCCCCCCCCCCCCCCGCGCGCTGCTCACCGCTGTTAGCGCTATCGTCTGTCTCAAAGCTAAAACTCAAAGCCACGTTTTATATTACAGTAATACTATATATCATTTATTATATCATTGTGTATCTATTTAGCAACGAACGAACGAATTATACTCGTATGTCAAGGTACTACTGTATTGTGAAATGTATTGTTGAGATGAAATGACCAAGATCGGTTATGGGATTGAATTGATCTATGCCAGACATTGTCTTAGATTTCGGACATCGTGTGTCTTTGTTGTTTTTTAGCATCGTGATTATTGCTAAATCATTATCTGCACAGATGAATCCATGCAGAAGCTGTTCGAGGGAGGAAAGGGCAGCGTCTTCCAGCGAGTCCTTTCCTGGATCCCGTCTCACAACCATCAGCTGCAGCTCGCCGGAGCTCTGGCCATCGCCAACTTTGCTCGCAATGGTAAATGGTGGCCTGTCCCTTTAACGTGGGTTTTACAGCACCAAAACGACATGAGTGCGTAATGCTTTAGCAAATGTTAGTGGCTGCAGTAAAAGAAACCGTGGAACCTCGGCTGTCGAACCTAATCCGTTCCGGAATACTGATCGAGAACTGAAAATATCGTTTATAATATATAATCTAGATTAACCCGTTCCTGCGCACCAGATGAATGTCTATTTACACGCCTACAGGTACATGAATGTGTACCTATGTGTATCTAAACAACAGAAAACGCATAAAAATGTAAATGGTATGAAAAACAAAAGCAGAATAACAGTTAATTACCGTTTTGGCTGCGGTGTCGGGAGGGGGGAGGGACAGAAGGAAGGGGGAGGGGTTATTCCTTTAAAGGGAGTCCTCCATGAAATGACTGGGTAACTGTCCTCCTGGGTTTTAGTCCTCTTTAGCTCAGTTTTCTATAGTAAAGTCTAAATCATTGATTCCTCACTGCAGCGAGATCCCAGACACGGACGCCGTTTCCATATCTGAAGATTATTTAGTTCAACAGTTGTTCTCTCTGCTTTCCTCTTTTCTTTTCCAGTAGTTTTACTGCTGCCTTTCTTTGGATCCATGACTAAGAGCTAAAGAGAGCGAAGCGAAAACTTTAGCACACGCACTTCTCCGTCTCCTCTGGCAGGTCTTCGGGTCGCCTCGGTTCCAGTCGTGTGTTCGAGCTCCGAAAACCTGTTCCACTTCCGAGGCATTTTAAACCGACTCGTTCGAGACCAGAGGTTCCACATGAGCCAGCACTGACCGCCTTTTGAATTTCCTCTGTGCAGATGGGAATTGCATCCACATGGTGGACACCGGAATAGTTGAGAAACTCCTGGAGCTGCTGGATCGGCACGTTGACGAGGGAAACGTCACCGTTCAACATGCAGCGCTGAGCGCCCTGCGTAACCTGGCCATACCCGGTGAGCCGACAGGAACTCTCGGTCTCGCTCTCTACCAGAGAGTCTGAGGGCGACAAAAAGATATCAAACTTTCTGACCGAAAAGTACTTGAATCTGTTTTGTTTCCGCTTCTTCCAGTGGTGAACAAATCCAAGATGCTGGCAGCCGGAGTAGCCGACGTGGTTTTGAAGTTTTTGCAGTCGGAGATGCCTCCAGTCCAATTCAAACTCCTGGGGACGTTACGGATGCTCATCGATACACAAGGTCTCTGATCCTGGCCAAAAACGACTTCCAGCGTGGCTTTGCACTGAACTAAAGGAAGCGCGTGTGTGTGTGTGTGTGTGTGTGTGTGTGTGTGTTGCTTCAGCTGAAGCCGCCGACCAGCTGGGAACCAATGGGAAGCTGGTGGAGCGGCTCGTGGAGTGGTGCGAAGCCAAAGACCATGCAGGAGTGATGGGCGAGTCCAACCGGCTGCTGTCGGCGCTCATTCGACACAGCAAGTCGAAGGTGCGGCGCCGCCACCGATGGAAACGGCTTCCCGCTGCCGCGCGGCTCGAGCGCGGACATTCGCTGCTGCTGCTGATCTGATGGGCTCATTTTCTTTTGTGATTTCAGGAAGTCGTCCGAACTGTCATCCAGGGAGGAGGCATGAAACACTTGGTTACCATGGCAACGAGCGAGCACATGATTATGCAGAATGAGGCGCTGGTTGCTTTGGGTCTCATAGCAGGACTGGATTTGGGTAAGAGATGAAATAATATTCGGATTTGGGCATTGAATGTTTCTAATTGTGCCATTTTGTGTCAAAGCTTTTTGTGTGCTCTTAAATTACTGCAGAAAAGTGTAATTAGTAGCTTCAGAAAGCCCAAACCATCCCCGAATACTCTAAATCCACCTCAAAGCTACAAAGGTCAGACCATGACATTTTATATCTGCTTCTCAGCGGACCCAAATTTCAGCTTAGTTGGTTGTTGTGCAAACTTGTGTGGCTACGTTTGTGGGACATTCCCAGCCCTTTGGGGGCGTCCTGTTGTGTTTTCTGTGGATCTGTTACGGTCATGCCATTTGGTGGCAGTAACCAGGCCTACCGGATCACGCTCGAGAAGCTCCTCGCCGTGTTCGAATTCACGATCAAAGTAATTGTTAATACCCTCCCCGAGTGGAACCATTTTCAATTACCAGAAAAGAAAATGCCATGAAAGAAAACTTTTTGTACACACATATACAGATTGTGTTGCTTTCATGACAGTTAACATCAATCTAAGTCTAGATATACAGTGTATCACTGTATTTGGCCCGGGGGCCAGATGTGGCCCTCCAAGTCATTGTTTGTGGCCCGCGAGAGCTGTGTGCAGACATTTGTTTTTGTAAAAGGCTGCATCTGTCACACACGTTCTTAGCAGCTTATAATTGTTGGTTGTACTTCAGTTCAGTCACTCTCAACTGTGACAAAAGAGTTTTGAACAAAGTTAAGTTCAATATATTTTTATTTCTAGTGTCAGGTCACAACAGGAAGTTATCTCAAGGCACTTTACAGGATTAGCAGGAAAGACAGAACCCAACTTGTCCCATAAGACCGACCCACTTTGGCGACGGAGGAAAAAATTCCCTTTAACAGGCAGAAACCTTGACCAGACCAGGCAAACGGTCGATCCTGAACAGAAAGAAAGCCGCCGTCCTGCTCTCTATTTACTGTCGATGTTACTGTCATTGCTGTAATATTTACTCGCTCGCGTTGCGTTTCTGGATTCCAGTGGCAGCTGAGAAGGATTTTGTTGGAGCCAACTTGGTATCGGTGCTTCACAAGCTCCTGTCCGACGAGAGGAGCGCACCGGAGATCAAGTACAACTCCATGATTCTCATCTGTGCAGTCATGGGCTCAGGTCAGGCTTAAATAACGGGGCTGTTGTTACCGCCTGCTCCCAGCTGCTCTTTGACTAACGTGGCGTTCCTCCCCTGTTTCTCTAGAGCCCCTCCACAAAGAGGTCCAGAGCCTCGCGTTCATCGACGTCGTGTCTCGGCTAAGGGCGCACGAAAACAAAACGGTATCGCACCAGGCTTCTCTCACGGAGCAGCGGCTAACGGCCCAGAGCTAAATGACTGTGTCCGACCCCGCCCACATCCATGCCTCCCCCCCTCCATGCCTGCCTGACCCACCTAACCGCCTGATGACACCTCACGCCTGCTCTCCAGCGCCCCCATCGTCACGTGCCAAGGTACCCCACCTCGTTAACTGCCAGCAGACACGCCCCCGCTCGCCTCCACCAGGGTTCGACTGATTCCACACCAATCACGAGATCTGAGCGTTTCGTAATGTTTGTTTCGAAGGTTAAGAAATTGGCTGGATTCAAACACTTGGGGTGCCGTGGAACGCCACCGCGCGGAACGCCACCGCGCGGAACGCCGCCGCGCGCTCCTGAAAGCCATACTCATGAACGGGTCCAGAACTGAACATGTAGTCCTCTCCTCCTCCGCCGCTCACGGGCCGCTCGGTCTGCTGAGACGTCCGGGTTACCGCACTGGTTTCCTGTGATGAGCTTATTGCTGCGGCGTCTTAATAACGAACCAAAAGCTCTCGTCTAACTAGCATGTTATCTGAATAAAGCGCGTTGAAGGAACGTCGTAAACGTGACACGCTCGTGCTGCTACAGACGGTTCACGGTGTTACGGACGGTCTGAGGCCATTTCAAGGATCCGACGCATCCAACTCAGCGCTGAGTGTTTTAGCCGTAGCGTGTTAGCTGGACGTTGACGTGTTACTGGAGTAGAGAGCCATCGTATCGTATGTTCTCTCTACTGTGTGTGTGTCAGTGGCTCCCACGGATTCAGGAGGCGTTCAAGAACACCTTCACTTGTTCAAGAGAAATCTGCAAATGTGTTTTGCTGGGAAGCTTCAGAATTAGTTTTCGTTTTTTACTTTTTTTTTCCTTAAATGAACGGGAATCAAGTTTGATTCCAGGTTTGACTAAATGCTCGTCGGCATGATTTGCCTCCCGGTGGAAACGGCGTCGATGTGCTCATCTATCTACCATCTTTTCTAAATTCATCAGTCGAGCCCTGGTCCCAACCTCCACCTGTGCATGCACCTTCTGCTACAAGTAGGGGGCGCTAAGGCGCCACAAACTGATAAGAGACCGCGCTCTTTTACGACCGTAGCTGTGACTGCATCCACCAACAGCCCACCAGTAAAAAGTGTGCTTAAAAGAACAAACAAAAACCACTTCCTGTTGTGAATGTCCTTATACTTTTAAGAAAAGCAGCCACCCATCATGTGCCCGGAGGCGTCCCGTGTAGCTTCAGTATAAACTGTGCATGTTTTAGTCCTGCCGAAGGAGCGACCGTGTCCATTTCACCCGCGGCTCCGCCCGTCTCGTGTATCAGACACATTCCTCTTCGTCCCATTGCTGAAAGGGAAATGTGCAAGAAGTAGGTGAAGGAAACGTTACGCCAACTTCAGATGTTTGATTTTCAGGAGTGTAAATCTGCCAAACGAGGGCCGTCCCTTTAGCCGTCGAGGCTAGCGCTAGCTGGCGTGCTACCGCTGGCTGGGTCCTCATCGACACCCGTGTCCCCTGTTTTCTTGATGTGGGCTGATCACTATAGCAACGTTTACGTTACGTCGCTGCTTCACGGACGATCACGAGATGGCGCGTTCACTGTGGTACATGAATCTTGAAATCCTGTCGTGTGTGAAGACTTGTTATTTTCTGATCTAGTAGCGTGTGCACGTTTTTTTGATGATCTGTGGAGATTGTCTCTCGGCCGGTTAGCATCCTGTCGTCTGAGCCCGGGCGGGTGCAAAGTAACGAAACCACGTCGATTATAAGGATGCTTGTTTTCCACGTCTTTGCCATTGATTCCGTTTAAAATATGCTTTTAGTAATGTCTTGTTACTTTGTAGCCACCTGGCAATTTTTAGTTTGCTATTTTTATTATTATTTTTAATTGGTAAGAAATGAAACGGTAAAGAAACGGCAGGAACAAAATAAAGGTTCACGCGCCGTGATCCTGTTACGACTCGGTACGAGATCTCTCTCCCCGAGTCCTGGTTCGAGTCCGCAAGGAAACCAAGCAGTGTGAATGCTCGGTGGCGTGAAGCAGAGCACATTCCGACTTGTTTAAACCTCCAACCGCCACCCAAAGAACCGGACGACGTGCCGGCTGTCGCTCCTCGTCAACATGCCGCGATGCGTTTCCTGTTCGGGTTTGTTTTACGTACGAATGGCTATTTCTCAGATTCATGCTCGTCGACCGACGCATACCGGTGGACATGTATCCATAGTTACTGCATAAAAATACTATAAACCTAAATGTTTGTTGTTAATGTCATGAGTTGTACATTTTGGAGGATTGTAACTCGGCAGATAATAAAACGGTTATAGCTGGTCACGGCTGACGTCTTTATTAACGTTTACTCAAACCGAACGCGCCGCTGACGACTCCTTTGCATTTTAGGTTGTAAAATGAAAAGCAACAAATTTATCGCAATTGAAAAGTTGAAAGCGTGACTGTTAGAAATAGCGAAGCTCTTCCATTGTTTTCTAAAAAAAAAAAAAAATCCAGAAACTTTTAATGAGTATAATCTATGCGTAAAACAAAATAATTGTCACAGTTTTGTGTTCTCACAGCTCGGAATAAATCAGAAGTAGATCATGAAGACAAGTATAAATGAAATCTCCTCCTTGTATTAATTTTATTCAATATTAAAATCAGCCGAATTTTAACACACAAAGACATTAGGAGGTAGTTACACACTGACGTTTGTGGATTTACTGGTGAACCGTGCAAGTACTGGATGAGTGTGTACATCGGGGCTGGAGAACGATTCTCTACCTCCTACACTAGAGAGATTAACAGACTTTAGTAAGAGTGGACTTTCTGCAGACCAGTAAATCAGAGAAGTTACAAATTAAAATGTACAATAAATATTTAGTATAAAAGCAGCGTTGATCCATTTTAAGTAGCTTAAAACATTTTCAAATGTACCCAACAATGAGTCTGAACATACTGAGTAAACACACTTCATTAATAAAATACTTTGCTACAACAAGTGACGCATGCTTTCAGCTCATGACCACCGTAAACCATCAAAAGAAGACGTATTAAAAACCAACGGGTCAATTTGAAGTTACGGGTGTAACATCTGCACTGGCTTCAATTCATCCAGTTTGTATTCATCAGACCTGCATTGAAGTCTGAGACAATCGGTTCACACGTTTCGTGGCTTATCTCCGAATTCCGAAACCTTTCAATTAAAATGGAAATCAATGAAGTACAGGGAAGGTCAGGAGGAGCAGAATTCTCTTTGTAGATCTAGAGAAAGCCTAGGACAGGGTGTCCAGAGAGGAACTGTGGTACTGCATGAGGAGGTCTGGAGTGCCAAAGAAGTATGTCAGAGTAGTTCAGGACATGTACGACAGCAGCGAAGTGTGCAGTAGGGGTAACAGGGGAGTTTAGTGTAGAGGTGGGATGCACCAGGGATCAGACCTGAGCCCCTTTTTGTTTGCCATGGTGATGGATAGACCAACAGGTGAGGTGAGACAGGAAGCTCCTTTGAATATGATGTTTGCAGATGACATTGTGATCTGCAGTGAGAGCAGGAAGCAGGTAGAGCAGAATCTAGAGAAGTGGAGGTATGCTCTAGAAAAGAGAGGAATGAAGGTGAGCAGGAGTAAAACAGAGTACATGTGTGTACATGAGAAGGTCCCAGGGGGGACAGTGAGGTTACAAGGAATAGACGTAAAGAAGGGAGAGGACTTCAGGTACCTCGGGTCAATAGAGCAGAGTGATGGAGAGAATGTGGAAAGGAGGTGAAGAACCGTGTGCAGGCAGGCTGGAACGGGGGGAGGAAAGTATCAGGTGTGCTCTGTGATAGGACGAAGGGACAGGTCTACAAGACAGTGGTGAGGACAGCCATGATGGACAGCTTAGAGACAGTGGCTCTGAGGAAAAGACAGGAGGCGGAGCTAGAAGAGGAGGAGATGAAGATGCTGAGGTTCTCCTTGGGAGTGACCAGGTTGGACAGGATTAGAAATGAGACAATAAGAGGGACAGTGAAGGTGAGACGTTTTGAAGACAAGGTCAGAGAGGACAGAGACGGTTGGTTTGGACATGTCCAGAGGAGAGACGGGGACTATATCGGTAGAAGGATGCTGAGGATGGAACTGCCAGGGAACAGGACTAAACAAAATGTAATTCCTTTTAAATGTTGACGTGAATCGACGCTTCCTCTTGGTCGTCTTGCGGATTTACAGGTCGAGTTTCAGGTTCAGAACCCCGAGTGTTGGTTTAAGATCAAGGAAACCGCGTTTCGTCTCAGCTCCGGGAACTCCAGTGACTTCATACGACCTCTGAGCAGGACAAGTGGAGACGAGGTGAATAAAAGAGCGTTTCCGTTGTGAAAAATACTGATCTAATATCAAAACGACGTATCAAAACGCTCCGATCCGGACCGCAGCACCATGCATGAAGTGTCTAACCATCCGTTTTACAGTAGATGCACACACAGCGTTACACACAGAGCATTTCACATATTAGTGCCTTGAAAAAAAAGGTGCTGGTTCAGGGAACACGATTGTGCAGGTGGAGCGGTGACGTCACACGAATGCGTCCGGATGCTTCAAAGACCTGGAGCTGCAAAAAAAAAAAAAACGACAGAACAAAGAGTGAGAACGTTGAAACTTACCAAGTGATCCAAGTCGTGAGTGAATTCGGTTTGGGTTCGTTACCTGGACCGCTGCGTCCGGATTACGTAAAGAAACTGTAAAAGAGAAGAGTGTAAATCAGCCTGTGTCATCGCCTACAGACCCCCCCAGTGGTGATTCTCACATTTCTGCAGCTTCACCAGCGAAGCCGTTTCACTTATCCGGACGTTTAAAAAAAAGGACGTCCTCCCGTCTCACGTGGGATCGGATTACACAAGTTTTCAGACGTTTTCAGATCCCAAACTGGTTTCAAAATGTCATTTACACCCTTTCTAAATCTGGAATGTCCCTCCTCCTTTCTTCAGTGCGTTCCTTTAGCATCGAGGCTACAGAGAAGTTTTCCTACGAGAGATGGAAATGCTACTTTCAAATCGTGGACACCCACGGTCATCGCCACGCTACAAGATAAGGAAAAACGACTTTTGAAACGGTTTCATTTCAAAAGTCGTCTGCGAGTAGCAGAACGCGTGACTGCTGGCACACGGGACACGCGTCATGGACGTACCGGGTGACACGCGCTGAGGCGCCATGATGCATCAGAAAATAATAACCCCCCCCCCCCCACACACACACACACACACACTGAGGCACCATGGCGCCTTCAGGCAGGCTAACTTACCCAACTTTAAACTGGTCTGACTGACAGAGGAACTCAATGAGCACAGACCTCCCCCAAGCTGCTCGATCCCCTCCTAACTGGATCTACACCGTCCACATGGGGATCTGGATCAGCACCAGAAGGTTCTAGATTGTTCCTGGTGTCTTTATACACCAACCATGAAAAGTCAAAATGAATCAGCGCGTGTTGGTTTGTTTTTTTTACTGCGTTTTGAATAAATTAAGGGGATTTTTCAATGTTAAAACGTTATTTTCTTTTCCTGACCACATTCCAGATCAGACATTAAGACATTTTTCATGATGGTTCATATCGGACCCCTTCATGACGGTGATTTGTGGGAATGGGGAACATCCAGATGTTTTATTTTCTTTGCATCGCTCTCTAAATTTAATGAGATTAAGAGCACGGCACGTTAACACACTCACTGCCGCTTGTATTTAAAGTAAACTATTAACCTGCAACATTCATCATCATCATCATCATCGGGGACGAGAACAAACGGGACGTTGTCCTCTGTGCAAACTGTGTCTCTACTAGTGAGCACTCGCGGTTCACCAGTGTACCCGTGTACCTCAGAGTACTGCACATTTGTATTCCTTAAATATCCTCCGGAGACCCAGCCCGTTGACATGCGTCCTCTGTAATGGACAAATGTCCACGACAGAGGACATGCTAACGGGCTGGGTCTCCGGAGGAAATGTGAATCCACGTTTGTGACGAAGAGACGACACTCAAAACAGAAAGTCGCTCGGCCACGCCCACAACGCTCGTTTGCTCACCAGCTCGCCTGCACCGCCTCGATGTCGCTCACCAGGTTCTGTGCCAAACAGATCCCGAAAATCTGTGGAGAGGAAAACCGTTGGAACCGGGAAGTAGCGGAGCGTTTTCGAGCGTCTGCAAAAGCGACCTGCAGCAGCGCCACGCCGATGAAGATCCCGGCCACCAAGGTGAGGTTGTCCTGCAGCCACTTCTCAAACTGCGGCACGCAGCCTTTCACGTTGATGAAGTCCTTCTGCTCGGCGTCCTGCCGGGGGGGGGGGGGGGGGCGTCTTTAGTCTGACGGCGAGAACTCGTACCGCGTTCAGACGTGACATTCAAACACGAAACCGATTCACGGCACAGAACTCGGCGGCTAAAACCGGAGCCGGAGTTTACTCACCGGTTTAGCCCGAACGTCGTAGCCGCACTGGGTGTTGATTACGTCTTCCTGCGGACAGAAAGAACAAACTTTGACCCGTTAGAAACGGCGGCGGCGAACGCGCTGTTAGCGACGTTTCAAACCGCGCATTAGCTATAGCGCTCTTTGTTGTCTGCAAACACGTCAGGCTCACTGTAGATCACAAGAAGACACGTTCCTGAGACAGAGACAGACGTTTTCCTGTAATCGATCGGTCTGAAAACTCTATTTTAGTAGCAGAATGTGGCTTAACCATGTTAGCAGCTAATGTTAGCATCTGATCCCTAGCATTACAATAAAAAACAATAAATAAAGTCAAATGCACTGGATGAGCGTGAATAATAAATCGGTTCATTATGCGAAGGGGACACGCGTGGACATTGGGGGAGGACACACGTGGACATTGGGGGACTCGTACCGCCGGGTCCTTCGTGCAACAGGAGAAGGGAACGCCGCACTTTTCTCGACTGGGATTCCCATCGGTGCAGTTAAAGTACATGTTGAGGTTCCAGTCGTCTGCTCCAAAGGCCCCGCAGCAGTCCCACTGTAAGGGGGGGGGGGGGGGGAGGAAAGGATGGTTTCAGGCTCCTGAGGCGGTCAATTCAGACGTTAGTACAGCTAGACGCATCACAGGTGGACCTGATTGGCCCCCTAATGGAGGGTCATACAAATGATTGATTCTTTCTGCACGGACCGGAACAAATGTCTCACGGACCGGTACCGTCTCACGGACCGGTAACAAATGTCTCACGGACCGGTACCGTCTCACGGACCGGTAACAAATGCCTCACGGACCGGTGGTCGTAACTCGAATCGTACCCGTCGACAGGAACATAACTTCCTGTTTACTCAACAACAAATCGTCTGCTCCAAAACCAATTTGGCAACATAAATGATGCTTTCGTCCGTATCACAAACCCGTGTGTACCTCTGTGTGTACCTCTGTGTGTACCTCTGTGTACCTCTGTGTACCTCTGAGTGTGTACATCTGTGTGTACCTCTGTGTGTACCTCTGTGTACCTCTGAGTGTGTACATCTGTGTGTACCTCTGTGTGTACCTCTTTGTCTACCTCTGAGTGTGTACCTCTGTGTGTACCTCTGTGTGTACCTCTGAGTACCTCTGAGTGTGTACATCTGTGTGTACCTCTTTGTCTACCTCTGAGTGTGTACCTGTGTGTGTACCTGTGTGTGTACCTCTGAGTGTGTACCTGTGTGTGTACCTCTGAGTGTATACATATGTGTGTACCTCTTTGTGTACCTCTGAGTGTGTACCTGTGTGTGTACCTCTGTGTGTGTACCTCTGTGTGTGTACTTTAACACGTCGGGTCACCCGCGCCGGCCCGAGAGGAGACAAAGAGCCCCTCCCACTTACATATTCCTGGGTGAAATCGATGAGGTTCTGCAGATCGATGTCGTCTCGGTACGCCCGGATGTTGTTGTTGATGAACAGGTTGAGCTGGTCCTTAATCCAGTCCTTGAAGACAAACGCCAGGACTCCCGTAGTCAACTCCAGGAAGAAGATGATTCCCAGGAACACGGAGAACTACGGCAGAACCCAAACGTTCTTGGATCAGCAGCATTATCATTACTGAACGTGACCACTGGAGCTCTGATCGCGGGACGTACAAACTTGAGCAGGAAGGTGTTTTCCCGGAGTGCTCCGATGCATCCCGCAAAACCGAGAATGAACATGACCCCCCCGACCACCATGAAGAGCCAGACTGGGTCCAGACCCCCCAGGTCTGTGATGGAAGAGATGTTGGACAGGACGCCCTGAAGGGGGGAGACGGAGGACAACAATCTGAGACGTCCGTTTCAGGATGAAATTCACGTTTCACACTGACACTAAATACGATCTCTGAGGACTGTCCACACCCGGGAGGACGTATCTCAGTCCTCCAGGGTGTGGACACTGTCTGAGGACTGTCCACACCCTGGAGGACTGAGATATGTCCTCCTCATGATGTCGTATTAAATCTGGAAAAAAATGGGAAGGTCAATTATAAAAATCCTCATCCAGTCCCGGACATTAGAACTCCAGACCATAATATCAGTGTTATAATAGTGTAATAACTATAACAGACCCCCTCACCTTCTCACTCCAGGCTATAATATCTGTTATAATAATGTAATAACTATAACAGACTCTCACCTTCTCATTCCAGGCTATAATATCAATGTTATAATAATGTAATAACTATGACAGACTTCCTCACCTTCTCACTCCAGGCTATAATATCAGTGTTATAATAATGTAATAACTATAACAACCTCCTCATCTTCTCACTCCAGGCTATAATATCAGTGTTATAATAATGTAATAACTATAACAGACTTCCTCACCTTCTCACTCCAGGCTATAATATCAGTGTTATAATAATGTAATAACTATAACAGACTCTCACCTTCTCATTCCAGGCTATAATATCAATGTTATAATAATGTAATAACTATGACAGACTTCCTCACCTTCTCGCTCCAGGCTATAATATCAGTGTTATAATAATGTAATAACTATAACAGACTTCCTCACCTTCTCACTCCAGGCTATAATATCAGTGTTATAATAATGTAATAACTATAACAACCTCCTCATCTTCTCACTCCAGGCTATAATATCAGTGTTATAATAATGTAATAACTATAACAGACTTCCTCACCTTCTCACTCCAGGCTATAATATCAGTGTTATAATAATGTAATAACTATAACAGACTTCCTCACCTTCTCACTCCAGGCTATAATATCAGTGTTATAATAATGTAATAACTATAACAACCTCCTCATCTTCTCATTCCAGGCTATAATATCAGTGTTATAATAGTGTAATAACTATAACAGACTTCCTCACCTTCTCACTCCAGGCCCACAGTCCGATTCCCACTAAGGCCATGCCCAGCAGCTGCAACACATCACAGTGAACGTTGATGCAAGGCGAGTTCCACTTCCACGCGGTAATACGTCATCAGTGTGCGCGCGATCATTATGGGATGTTGGGCCCTTCGCTGGACGGCTTTGTGTCGGTTCCAGTCTGAATGTCACCTCTTTCTTTTCCAGACACTCACCTGTCTAGAAGCTCGCTGCCGTCTCTTTGTGCAGCATGACGTGCATTATCAGCGCACGACGTGCATTCAGGTGTCCGTGCGTGATGCGTCCAAAGCGGCATTAACGCGCGGCGGAAAGCCGATTAGCTCAATGACCGGTCCAGTAATGTCTGCTGGGACATTTCTGGACCGGTGAGTCCGCAGGCACCTGGATCTAAATAACGGTCCGACGAGGAGGAGGAGGAGGAGGATGATGATGAGCGTGGCCTTCCTCGCGCATCACGAACTGCAACATTTAAGACGCGCGAACATTCTTACCCAAAACAGGATGTTGAAGCCGAAAATGAAGTATTTGATGCAGCAGCTGACTTCGTGGCCTTCGTAGTGCTTCCCCGACATGTTTGCGCGTCATCGGCGCGGGGACGCGCAGGGAAAGCGCGGCCCGGCTCACGGGGCTTTGTGCTGCGGGAGGGAGCAGCTCGAGCGCCGCGGGGATGCGTTTCACTCCGCCCGCCTCAGACGGTCGCGCGGCCGCGGCGCATTCATGCTAACGAGCTCCGGTCACGCGCGGAGATCCGGCAGCGGAGAAAGAGCATCGGCTTGTGTTCGGTGGCTCGACGGGAGGCGGGGCCGCTGCTGCGAGTGGCCGTCAGTGATTGGTTAGGAAAGGCCTCGAAGGACGGAGAGGCCAACCAATCACAGAAGAGGAAGGATGAGTCACTTCCTGTCTGCTCGGGTGACGTCCGCATGACAACAAACGCTGTCCCCAACCTTTTTATAATAATAAACGTGAATCTACTGTGTATGAAACTTTATTAGCAGCTTCCTCATAGCAACATAACATCAAAGGATCTGTAGACATCCTCTCTGGCCCCTAAATAATAATAATAATAAAAGTGTCTAAACATGTCCTATTGCATAATGTCAAATTAAACACTATTAATACATTATATCTACACCCCTTGAAGAACTTTTCATAATACCCAGGATGACTGCAGAACTGAATTAAATACATTTTAATACGACACACTAGTGTTAGTGGGGGCCGGGGGGGGGGGGGGTTAGACGTGGAGGGGATGCGACTGGTAAAGCACCATCAGGGGTTCGCTCAGAGAGCCTCTGCTCAGCGAGTACAGACTCTGCGTCAGAGCGTCGTGGAGAACCAGACTCCCGCTGTCGTCTGTGTATCGCAGCTGAAAGCCCACGGCCGCTGCAGGTCGCAGAGGCAAGACGCCCGACACGTCGAACACGTCGTATCCAGAGGAGGGTCGCCGGTCCAGCGCCAGCGGCCTCTCATCCAGGGTCACGCCTTCCGCCAGAGCTCCCTGGGAAGCTGTGATGCTGTGCAGGCTGACGGCCACGCTGACGGGGTGGGGGTGCAGGGTCTTCCTGAACAGCACCAGCTCTGCAGCCAGCATGAACGGCTTCAGGCTGCTGACGTTGAACCAGATCCACCCCGGAGGGGCGTGACGTGGACCTGGGTGACCCCCCCCCCCAATCATCATTTTCACACATTCCAAATAACGACAGACTGAATCGTCCGACTGGCTGAGGCAGAGTAATCCATTACTTTGTGTTACCTTGACAACATTTCATTCCCCTTGTGCAGAACGACAGGCTAAATGTTAAAATCATTCAAATCATCAGTCCGGTCTATGAACTAATATTCTGATTTCATCTGATTGCTATTTTTCTCTCAACCGGGTCACATTTTTAAGGAGCATTTGCCCGAATGCTAACTGACTTTGCTGAGGGAAATCCCTCCACGATGCCCGACGCGGAGGCTTAAATCTAAAAGACAAATCCTCACCAACAACAGTCCGGTAGCTCTGCACAAGTGTTCCGTCCGACCTCCCGAGTTCTGGGGCCTCCGGCGAGTCCAAACGCTGGTAGAGCTTCTTCATGTACGGATGTGGCTTAGCGCGATGCCTCGCAGACACTTTGTCGATGTGCAGCATCTCCAGGATGGCTTCGCTGAGCTCCTGGGCGTCCTCTGGAAGTCTCCGGCCTCCCAGCAGCAAACCTGTGATGGAGCAAAGCAGGAAGGAGACCAGTGTGATGTCGAGAACTCCCGAAAAGACAACCCGGACCATTCTCAGTCTGTCTATTCCTGTCTTTTGTTCTGTGGAAGTGCCGCTGAAGCTTCCACCTGGCAGGCCAGTGCCGCCGTCTGCGGACCAATAGGAATGCGGGAACCACAGGGGCTGTCAGGACGCGGCGAAGCGGTTCCACTCTGAAGCCGAGGAATGTTATTCCCTTTGTCTAAGACTCCAGCATGGACTGTAGCGCAGTCTGCACCGGGCTCAACAAAAAACTGACTGGGGAGGATTACTGCAACCACAAAAAACTCAAAACGTTCAAGTTGAAAATCTAGAAGATGGTAGGAGAAACATTTAAAACTCTGCACAGTGGAAAGTCCTGATACTTAAAAAGATCAGCATGCATGCTCTCAACTATTAGAGTAAAACCAAATTCTTAATGGAATGGAAGGTGCAGGAATGATCAGGAATGATGGACCGTTTTAAAATGATCAAAAATAAATCCTCTCAGAGCAACGCAGCTGTTTGGGGGATCGTTACAAAACGCCCTCGTTTCCTTTAATCAGCCGTGTTTGATCAAATGAAATTATACTTCTTTTGTACATTTAATCCCTCCCTTTCCCTTTTTCTCCTGACTGCTCCTTTAAGGATCTGCTATCCAACTGAAATAAATCTGACTGACGGATTTCAGAGGAGCGTTTTGAAGCATCTTGTAAACATGAAGAGCAAAAAAAACAGAAGAGTCAACTGGACTTGTTCAAGTTTGATTGAAGACGTTTCACCTTCATCGTTGGCGCAGGAAACAAAGAAGCGACCGAAACCACCAAGGCAATCAGACTCCCCCCCCCCCCCCCCGTTGCAATCAGGACTGGAGGACAAAGGTGAGTAAATGTGAAGAAACATCAGGAATTCAAAAGAAAAACGAAAAACTTTGAATTAATTATGAATTTGAATTTTTGGACTGTTTTTTTTTTACAGAAAAGTTCTGATTGGCGTAGCTGTTAAAGGTCTGACATAATCAACGGAGTAATTACATTCTTTGTGGAAGCTGAAGACTGCATTTTGACGTTCATTTTGCTCATTTTGGTTCAGTAATCACACAGCTGTTCTTTGGACCGCTTTGATCTCAGAGCCCAATCACTGATGCCACAACAGCAAGCAGGAAGGCAGGCCTCCCTGCCCCCAGCCTGCCTGCCCCCCCTCCCTCCCTCCCTCCCTCCCTCCCTACCCTTCTGTAGGGGGAGTTTGTCCCGGAGGAGCAGGCGAGATTGGGCCAACGAGGTAGTCGCTGTTTAAAGCAGAGGAGAGCGGGCGGGTCGGGGGGAAGAAGAAGAAGCCCCCGATGTCAGCGGATCAGGTACGGACACGTCTGAAAGGTGTGCGTTCAGGAACACCATGTTTGCTTTTCTGTCTGTATTTTCTCAATTTGAATATGAATCTTTTTGGTGTTTCTTTTTGGTAAGTCCAAACAAATGTCTTTTAATTAGAAACGTTAACCTTGAATGGACTCTGGTGATGACGAGCTGGTGCTTTGAGGGTGAACGGCACCGACCCTAACCCTAACCCTAACCCTAACCCTGACCCTAACCCACCCATCCATCACTCGGCTCTCGTGTTTAGCCGTTCATGTTCTCCAGCTTCCTGTTGCAGACTCTGCTGCTGGACGGCAGCCAAATGCATCCACTGGTGTTTTCACCAGAGAATGCCCCCCCCCCCCCTCCCGTCGCCCCAGCGGCCCTCTTTCTGCATCCACTGGTGTTTTTACCAGAATGCCCCCCCCCCCCCTCCCGTCGCCCCAGCGGCCCTCTTTCTGCATCCACTGGTGTTTTCACCAGAATGGTGCTCTTTGTCTGACGGGGGGGTGATCTGGCGTGGCAGGAAGCAGAACCGCTTCCGCTGGCGTTGACTGTAACACGAATCTCTGCCAAAACAGGAAAAGGATGAACTCAACAGAGGAAGAGAGCCAGAGTGAGGACCTGTCCCAGAGCCCCCCCCCCCCCCCCGATCTGCAGGCTCCCCACGGCGACCTGTAAAACTGTAACACGTGATAGTTCAACATGGTTAGAAAGCCCAAGAAGAAAATATCAAGTGTCCATGAAAACCTATTTCAGCAATGGTGGTTTCAGGCGTGTTGGGCATCAGGTGTGGGGGGGGGGGGGGGGGGGGGTCACACAGCAGTGCGTTCTGCAGGACGTTCATTCAGGCGCACGGAACTGATGCGCCGCTGAATGGATGTGACATCAGGAACTCTTGAAGATCCGTCAAGTTGAACAAAAGAATGTTTTTATTTCGGTTCAATTTGCAACTAAACAAGAACAAAGGACAAAGTGAGAGACGCAAAGGCTTATTTAAAACCGACCACTTGTCTCACAAAGACGTTTAAAAACAAGAACATCTCCAGGATTACGTCAGCAGACAGTTACGTTGTTCTAAATCCCTTCCTGGAAACGCATTTACAGAACTCCTCGTTCTAATTTTCCATGCTAATAGACAGTTGAGTCCAACAAACGTAAACATTCTAGAGCCACAATCTAACTCTGATCCAGATCAGACCGTGTGCTCGATCTTACGGTGATGTCATCACGTCAGATCCATTGTTCATGGAGACGGGCTGCAACACGCTCCCTCGTGCACACACTGATTACAAGGCGCTGCTCTCTCCGAGGTGATTTCTGTGTGACGCCTTCGGTCGGCATCCTGGAGAGGAGTTTAAGGAATGCAGCACGGCACCTATAAAGCCCCCCCGACACACGTCCTCAAAGGAAAGGAAAGATGAAGCATGGAACAGTTATACGCTATAAGTGCAAAAGAAGAGGACCAATTTAAAGGAACGGTTCACCTAAAAAAGGAAACTGTTGTTATCTGCTCTACCCAGAGACATTTATTAGTCTGCAAAACCTTCTGGAGCTTTCAGAGTAAAACAGCATCGCGGCGTCCTCCTGATCTACTGCTGAGAATGTGAAGAAGAATCGAAATAACCCAACGCTGGTATTAAATGAAGGTCCGTGAGGACGTTGTGCCTCAGGGAGAGTCCGGCATCGGCTTGTAAGGAAGGAAGCTTCAGTCCCGAGCTGCCTGCCTGAGGCTGGATGAATATAATTACACACACAGCGAAGTGCACGTTCCAGCCGTTGCCGTGGACGCCGGGGTCGCTATTTTGCTGTGCGGTCGTATTTATGTTGGTGCTCGTTCGTGCTTCAGCTTGCAGAACAACAGACGCTTCCTTTACGGCGCCGTTTCATTGGCTTCATGAGTCGCATGCAAATGGGACGCTGCTCCTCGCTTTGTGCACGTGGGGAACATGGCAATGGACAAAAAAGAACACTTTAGCGGCTAAATGTTTACTAGCTTGTTTAACTCTGCACAATTTATTGACATGTCATTCAGTAGTTTTTGCCCTTTTAGGGAAAATGTCGCCTATCACTCTTAATTATGGCCACTACAGTAGGTTGGATCGTATTCCTGGATTTGCCTCCAAATTTAAAACGTTAATATGTTTCAGGAAAGGAAAGCTCTACATTTCTGCACGGTTACCTGTAAAGTTAGCATGTGGCTAGTCTACACTATTTAGTCGGGGTGTGAGGGTGCGCTCAAATGTCATTTCAGTTCGGTTAGCTGGAACACAGAGCTAATGCTTTGCTAGTTTTGCTAGCTAGTTTGCTCACCCAGGACTTTAGTTCTGCACGGAGCGCTTAGATCACGCTAGTAGTAAACTAAATGAGAAAAAAAAATGCATAAAACCGAAACGGTACGCAAGTGGACCGAACCGAAACGGTTCAGTACATCCCGTGAACCGTTACACCCCTAGTATTATCTAAGTTTTATACGCAGAGATCAAACCCGAGTTACGTCTTTTGCTTTGCACTTCTGAGACAACGCTCGACTCTGTGTTGAAGGAATATCTCAAAGGTCTGTCTTCCTCTTGCAGGTCCTGACAGACCATGTGACCCGCTGGAAGCTCATGAATGCACACCACGAAAAGGAAGCAGGAAAGAGCATCTTCCTCTCTGGAGCCAAACGTCGGTTGACTAAAGTCTTCGGCGTGCCCTGAAGCCAATGACCTTGCAGGGCGCCCCTTGAAGACGTGACGGAACTGTTCGACTCACAGTAATGGACTCATGCGGTGGGACCCGGGCCTGGAGCTTAGTTCCAGCGCTGCTGCTGGGACTGACCTGCTTCTCCTCTGGGTCGCTCGTGAAAGTCAATAATGGTTTGAAGGTGAAGCGGGGGCAGGCGGCCTACCTGCGTGAGGGGGACCTGCAGTTCCATATTCCCCATCAGGCGGATGGATGCAAGCTGGAAGTGGTTTTGAATGAGCCCATAACGCAGCGAGTGGGAAAACTCTGGCCTCAGGTGATGGGAAACGCTGTCCTAGCCGATCTAGAGACGGGCCATGCTGGATTGGGATTGTCCCTCAGATAATCTCTATGCGGCCCCCCAACCAGCTCCTTCAGATATAATCTAATGCATCTCATCTCACTTAATTAAAAGTATTAATATAATGCGAATATATATAGCGAATTATCTTATATCTCAATACTGAACGTGTTTAAGACTAAGGTTTAAAAAGTGTTGTGATCGGAAACCGTTGTGTTACCTTCTGTAATTACAAAGACGATTCTTGTACTGTGACGTGTCTTGGACCACGGTCACCTGGAATACCTGGAATAGCAGGAATACCAGGAATACCTGAAATACCAGGAATACCTGGAATAGCAGGAATACCAGGAATAGCAGTAATAGCAGGAATACCTGGAATAGCAGGAATACCTGAAATACCTGGAATAGCAGGAATACCAGGAATAGCAGTAATAGCAGGAATACCTGGAATAGCAGAATTGCCAGTAATAGCAGTAATAGCAGTAATACCTGGAATACCAGGAATACCAGGAATAGCACGAATAGCAGGAATCACCTGGAGACCGCTGAGTGCTGATTTTTGAAGTTGCCACTTCGGACTTCAACACTCCAAATATTTTCTTGACGTTATTTTCAGCCAAAAAACGAGCTCATCTCCTTTGATCTGAGCGGCCGCCGCCCCGTGCGGCGTGCAGCCCGAACTCGCTCATGGCGTCTGACCAGCCCGTTGCTTTCTCAGGTATTTGACTGCCACTATCGGACCGAGGAGGTAAAGTACGTCCACGATGGCTGCCCGCTGTTGGAGGAGGACATTGTCAAGCTTCGACTGTACAGGTACCGCGGTGGGACACAGGAACGACTCCTTCACTCCTTCAACCTTTGCCTGCTTGACTGTGTCGAGTTCTTTCCAGGTTCACGGAGACGCAGACGCACGTGGAGACGTTTTCCCTCCACGTGGACATCATCCAGCCGGAATGCAGCGCCATCAGGCTGGGGCCCAAACCCCTGCTGGTTTCTGACTTCTACGGCTTCTCTGATGTTGTGGATGCTAACGTCTTGTCCTTCCACTACGAGAGGAGACCTGGCCTGGAGTGCAGCATCCATCTGAGCAGCGGCGACGCCCACCTGCCTGCTCACGGCCAGCTGGTTACCGGGGATCCAGAGAAAGCGGCGAAGCGAGGGGACGAACCGGAGAGCTTCATCCGCCTGCGCCAGCAGCTAGGTATCCATGAAACGTCAGGTCCCACGGCCGATCCCGCCCGGGAGTGAAACGCTCACCACGGCCGTGTGATTCTAGATAATAAAGCCAGAGCCAAGTGCAGATCGGAGGCCTGCCTGAAAGGTCTGAAGCTGGCGACGTTCACTGAAGTGCCCTGTGACGACTTCCTGCTGATGGGGCTCAGGTATCAACACACAGACCCCCCAGGGCCTGATGTGGACTACATCGCCATCAGACTGGACCTGAAGGACACCAGGAGCGGGAGCACCTATCAGGTACTGTCGCTGTCTCTTAGGTGTAATAAACAGCATAAGCTTGATTTCCCAGATTATTCCTTCTGTAATCTGAAGTTTACGTTTGGGGGGGGGGTATAGAAGCACTCTGAGAGCACAAACCTCCACCAAGCAGCTCATTCCCCTCCTGATTGGGCTTACACCGTCCATGTAAAGTGACGGGTGTGCATTTTTAACTGATTTTTGAGTCCGTTAATGGGTTTCCAATGTTGAAATGTAGTATTTAAATGCATTCGTTGGTGAAGTACACCCCCCCCCCCCCCCTCAGCTCCACTAACTCCCATGTTAATTAAAACGCCAACGTGGAAGTGATCTCTTGTGGATTGCGCAGACTGAACGGGCCTGGGTCCCAGTGAGGATCGCCGGTGCGATGCACAACCAGCCCCCCAGGCCTTCCTTCATGTCCGTGTTTCTCCTGGAAGTGGACCAGTTCATCCTCACGCCGCTCTCCACCGCCACGCTGGATGCTGAAGACGAGGAAACGCCTCAGCAGCTTCTGGTGTTCAACATCACCAAGCCCCCGGCGCACGGCTTCATCACACACCTGTCGGATCACGCCCGGCCCATCTCCTCCTTCACCTGGCTGGATCTCAACGACATGCTCATCGGCTATCAGCCTCCCAATTCTTCCCAAAGTCAGCGGCGGGATTATGAGGTAGCACCGTTCCTACTCCGTAATGTGAACCGTGAACCTCCACGTTGTTTAGAAGCTCTGCGTCCTTGTCTCACGCAGGCCCAATTTGAGGCTCATGATTTTTTCTTCGAGAGGAGCCCATCGATGACAGTCCATATATCTGTCAGGCGTGCAGACACCAACGCCCCCCGAGTGTCCTGGAACATGGGTAACCCAGTCACACGGGAAGCATGGCTTACACCAGGGGTGTCAAACTCATTTCACATCGCGGGCCGCATACGGCCTAGGACGATGTTGTAGCATATTCAGCTATAAATAGCAAAAATGTCATGTCTTTCCTTTGTTTTAGTATGAAGAAGTACAATAGGAAAAACTTGATATTTAATGAACTATTCTTTTACAAAACATTTCATGAAACACCTCAGATTTCTTTAGAGAAACCACAGGAAGGATTCATCTTCACAGAGCTGTATTCTTTCAGTGCAAACAGTGTCTAAGGCAGCATTTTAAAGGCGTTAGTCTCGTCTAGACTGCTTTGTTTTTGTTCCTGAAACAAGTGCATCAACATCAGGTATCATGTCCCGACTAGCTGTCACTCTCACAATGTCATTTAAGTGCTTGTGTGTGAGCCGTGAACGCATTTTAGTTTTATTGATGTTCATTACTGACAAAATGTGTTCACAAAGGTAGGTTGTCCCAAACGTGCACAGTTCTTTGCAGCAGGGCTGTTACTTTGGAGTACTCTGGCAATAGATACTGATCAAATGTGTCCAGACCTATGGAGGCAAATTTGCCCTTCAAATCTGCGTCACATTGCAAATCAATTATTTCTAGCTGGATGTCGACGCATCAGAAGCTTTAACTGTGAAAGGTGAGCAAAAAACAGAAAGTTCTGTCTCAAGTTCACCAAATACCTGAAAAGGTCTCTCAAACTCTTTGTTTCGTCTGTCTCGGTGATGCGTTTCTTCTACTCTGACCAAAACAGTGCGCCCCCTAGCCGATAATTCTTGAACAGCATTTAATTAAAAAAAAACTTTTTTTTTTTTTTTTCTTTTTTCAAAATTCATCCTGCGGGCCTGATAGAACCTCCTTGCGGGCCGGTTCCAGCCCGCGGGCCGTATGTTTGACACCCCTGGCTTACACCAAATGAATGTTCAAGATATTTAATTCCAGCGTCGGGATGAAACCAGGACAGTTTTCTGGAATCCTGAGCTTTTACAGTCGTACCAGCGTCTGTGCATCTGTCCGCCGTTGCTGCCTTTCTGACGCCGAGCTGTCGATGAAGTTAGGAATGTATGAAAAAAAAAAGGTGACACGGTGGCGCAGTGGGTAGCACTGTTGCCTCGCAGCAAGAAGATTCTGAGTTTTCAGAATTCAGGATTCTTTAAAGGCCGTTAGGAGCACTAGATGGTTTATAGCAGTCAAAGAAGTGGTTTTAGAAAAGTTTTAGTGTGAAGCAAAAAAAAAGATGCAGGCAAATATCCCAAATCCACCAAATGGGCTGCCAGAGACTCTGGGAGACGTCCGTCCCACACACAGTGGGCTGAGAATAAGCTCTGCTTCTGTCCCACAGGACTCAGTCTTCTAGAGGGGCAGTCCCGACCAATAACGTGGGAGCAGCTCCAGATTGTGGACAACGACAACCTGAATGGCGTTCGTCTCATCGCCGTGGACGGCCTACAGCACGGACGACTCACTGTCAAAGGTCCCGATGCAGCCGCAACCCAACGTGTCGTTTAAAGCCCTCTGCCGAGCCAGCGTTCAGGGAGCTGCCCAATAGAGGAGAAACCCATTAAGGGATTCAGTATCTCAGGATCAACCTCCTGAAGTTATTCCATTTTTACCTTTTCATAAATATCTAGAAAATAATCTGTGGAATCCTCATGAAACTATAAAAGCACTCAGAGAGCACAGACCTCCGCCAAGCAGCTCGTTCCCCTCTTAACTGGATCTACACCGTCCACATGGTGATCTGGATCATCATCAAAAGGTTCTAGATTGTTCTTGGTATCTTTAAACACCAAAAGTCAAAGTGAATCAGAGTTGATGAGAATTTTTCCCACGAATCTTGTTTTTATTTTTATAAAAATCAAACAATGAGAATAATTTATAACAAAAGATAATAATAAACAGCGAGGCACCTAAAAATGGTTTTAATATTTTTTTCCTGCCCTCATTCTCCCTTTATGACTGTGAAATAAAAAGCCTCCGTTATAAGTTGACGTTATTTTCAGCCAATCATTTCATCCGGACAATCCGGATGAAATGGTGAGATGGAGACACCCCCCCCCCCCCACATGACTGCGTCAAACATCGGTCAATAGTCAACCGACATATTGAGAAACAAATTTTGAAGCTCCATTAACTGCAATGTTTCTGTAAATGTCGAAGTGATCCAGAATCCAGGATCTCTTCTGGATCGTCACAAAAAATGAAATTTATCTGTTCCTGGAAACATTCCCAACATTTCCTGAAAATGTCATCAAGATCCGTCCAGAACTTTTTCATTTATCTTGCTAACAGACAGACAAACCAGCGCGGGTGAAAACACGTCGTCCTCGGCGGCGGTAAAGAATCAGAGCTGAGACATTTCCTCCTCATCCAACCTTTGATTGCTGCGCTCTAGAACAATTCAAGTTTCATAGAAGAAGAAACACGGTGGTTTTAAGTCTGCCAGCGTTAGCCCCTGATGCCGCTAGCCGCGCTAGCGGCGCACGCCACCTTTAGCATCAGTCAGTGGTGTTGCTATTAACATGTAATAACACGCATTCCTGACCGTTTCATGTGGAACTCAGGAGGAAAGGGTTTCACCTTCACGCCGAACGACATCAAGGCGGGCGTGGTTCGCTATCACCACGACGACAGCGACTCCGCCCAAGACTTCATTACCTTCCGCATTACCGATGGCCGCCATCACTCCCGACACAAGTTCCCCATCAGGATTCTGCCCAAGGACGACGGCGCCCCGCTGCTCATCACCAACACGCTGCTGGAGCTTTCCGAGGGCCAGACGGCGCTACTGAGCGGCTCCACCCTCCGGGCTTCAGACACGGACTCCAGCGACGACTACATCCTCTTTAACATCACCCGCCCCCCGCAGGCAGGGCAGCTCATGAAACTCCCGGGGCCGGGCCTCACAGGTCCGAGGACTGGATGCTGGTTTTTGACTTTCATAAGGAAGAACGCTTCTTCTTTTTTATTATTATTATTATTCCCAATCGTGTTCTGTTGTCGGTTCCATTCCAGGTTATCCTGTCAGACACTTTCTGCAGCGAGACCTGTCCCAGGCCACGGTCTACTATCGGCACCTGGGACACGACGTCTTCCACGACTCCTTTGAGGTGGTGCTGTCAGATTTTCATGACCCGCCAAACCTGTCAGAGTCTCAAGTGGGTAACGGCAGACCAGCTCTCAGACGCTGTCGCTTCGGGGGTGGTCCTTGCATCACTAACGGTTGTCATGACGCAGGTGGTGCTGGTGCACATAGAGCCTGTTCCGGACCAACCGCCAAAGGAGGCTCCTGGTACCGGCCGCCGTCTCGTTGTCAAGGAAACGGAAGTGGTCCACATAACGCGACAGCAGCTTCACTTTGTGGACCCGGAGTCGCCGGACAGCGAGCTCACGTATGCAGTTACGACTCCTCTTTTCCACACTGGGGATCACAGGTTGGTAAAAACTCACGTTCAGAAGACGCTCAGCACGGGAAGAACCCCCCCCCACTGGCTTATTGTGTTGTGTTGTCCTCGTGAGCAGCGGTCCGGATGCAGGGAGGTTGTTCTTAGTCGACAGCATACCCAAATTCACCAAAGACCCCAACGCACCAATCCTGAGGCTCTTCACTCAGGTCTCTATGGTTTACTTATTTGCTTAAAACGCAGCTTCTGCGTTCACCACAGCATCTGTCTTCCCTTTCTCTCTGCAGGATGCGGTGAACTTCCTGAAAGTAGCCTACATGCCTCCGGTAGAGGATATCGGCCCTCACCCCCAGCACATGCGCTTTGTGCTGTCGGTCACCAGCCGCCTGGGCAGAACCGTTTCTGGGATCTGCTTCAACGTCACGGTGGCGCCGGTGGATAACCAGCCCCCGCAGGTGCAAATGAAGATATCCTCCTCGCGATTCTCCCATGCTCACGGCTGGATGCATAAAAAGGGCGTGGCTGTTTCCTGCTCCAGGCCGTTACCAGCCCTCTGACTGTGGACGAGGGAGGGGAGGCCCCGGTCGGCCCGGAGAACCTGCTGCTGTCAGACGTGGACTCCCTGGAGGAAGCCCTGCAGGTTCAGCTTCAGAGGAAGCCCCAGCACGGAGCCCTGAAGCTCGGCAGCCTTCAGCTCAAACCAGGCCAGCTGTTCACCGTGCAAGACCTGAAAAGCCTTAAAGTTAGGTCGGATATCCCGCCTCGTTTGTTTCTTCACTTCGTGTGGATCAAGTTCAGCCCATAAAGATGAGAACGATTTACGATCATGATCGATATTGGGAGGTCCAAATGTTTAGAACAGGGTTGGTTTCTATCATCCAATCAGGTACAGTCACGACGGATCAGAAACTGCAGCGGACGACATCGAGTTTAACGCAACAGATGGCACAAATTCAGCGACTTTCGTCCTCCGAGTGAAGGTAATTATACAAAACACTAGAAAAGCAAAATGATTTAGCAACAAATGCGCTGCAAAGTGTTTATTGCATATCCTCGAATTTATTATAGGAGGATATGCAATAAAAAAAAAAGCCTCCTCCTGGTGCAGAAATGCAAAACATGAACTGAGAGTCAACAAAACAGAATAAAAAGAGAAACAGAAAGACAGAATAAAAAAAAACAAAAGATTTGGTGCAGCCATGGTGAGGAGGGAGGAAATACTCGACCTTCTCTCTGTATTTATCTGGTTAAGTAAAAAGGTGCATATTCCCTCCAGGTGAATCCCGTCAACGATGAGGTCCCAGTGCTTGTTGCTGGTCTGAAACCAGTTCTCAGCTGCGCAGAGGGACAGGAAGTCGTCATCACAGCAGAGTTCCTCTGCGCTACCGATGCAGACAGCGACGACAACAGCCTGTCCTTCCTCATTGCCCGACAACCCCACCACGGCGTGGTGCTTCGTCACGGTGTCATCGTCGATGGCTTCATCCAGGCTGACGTCTCTGCAGGCGTCATCCGCTACAAACACACAGGTGGGCGGCGCTTAGGAGGGCCGGATCAGGTGCGTGAAGCGATTTAAATATGGTGTGGATCCGGATCCAGATCCAGGTTCCGTACAGTGGGCATGCCTTTCGGCATTTGTTGCAACAGAAGATGCTGATTCAGAGCGGTTCAGCCAATCTTCCGCCTCCCAGTATGAAGGACAGCCCATAAAAAACGACGACCCTAATGATAACCAAAAAGAAATAAAGGCTGGCTTCATGCACTGATGAAATCTAATCAATAAGTAGAGATAATACCGAGGAGAGGACAGACCTCCACCAAGCAGCTCGTTCCCCTCCTAACTGGATCGACACCGTCCACATAGTTATCTGGATCAGTACCAAAAGGTTCTAGATTGTTCCTGGTATCTTTATACACCAACCATGAAAAGTCAAAGTGAATCAGAGTTGATGTGAATTTTTAAATTTTAATATTAAAATGTAATATTTGTTCCTGACCTCATTCTGGATCAGAACCAGAAGACACGTTTCATGATGGTTCATATCGGGAATTTTCATGAGTGACTTGAATACCTTTTTTTATTTATTTTTTTGCAAGATATGGTTTTTTTTTAAAGCCTCCATTATCAGTAAATGAAAAATCCAGATTTAATTTTTTTATTTTTAGATTATTGAGATCCAGGTTTTTTTCATAATCCTGCTAAACAAACAAACGGTGTCAAAAACAGAATCTCCTTGGAGGAGGTAGCAAAGGAAACTCTGGAAATGCGTTCAAATCGTCTAAACTTCGTGGCAGATCTCTGACTTGTTCTTGCTGGATATTGAGTTGCAGTATTTGTATTTGCATTTGTATTTGTATTATAGTTGTACAGAGAGACAAACCGAACCTGCTTGGTAACGTTCTGCTCACGCTGTGCACCGTGCATGTCCAGCTGAGCCTTGATAAGAGACTGTGGTTTCAGGGCTGGAGATCGGACTCGCTCCTCGCCATGACGCCATCACCGTTGTCATTTCTGATGGAGAAACAGAAAACTCTTCCAAGAGCGGCGGCACGGCGGCGCTACGGGAGAGTCTGCCGGTGTATGACCTCCACGTCACGGTGTTTCCTGTCGACAGCCAGCCACCTTCACTAACAACAGGTTGTACATATTACGTGTCTTTTTAATTTATTGTTATTTTGCATCTGTGGAGTAATTCATTTTTATTTTATTTGTATTGTTAATTGTGGATGATTTATGTACAAAGGACTTTCGACGGAAACAAGACCGCAAGGGCTTTATTGAAATGCTCCTCTTAGACAGGATGTGTGACTGTACTTGTACTGTAATATATACTACTGTGTGACTGTACTTGTACTCTAACATTCTATCGAATACATATATTCATCATTCAGCAGCACGCACACACACACACACGTTCAGAAAGACACACATTGCGTACAGAAAGTAACATGCTGCCCGCTTGAGAGGAAATAACACTCCACCAGGGGACAGCATATTGATTATTGTATTGATTACCCATAAGCTTTGTTAAAAAGGAAAGTCTTTAGTCTACTCTTGAACAGAGATGGGTAGAGATCCATTGATTGATTATCAGCTTAATGAATGAATGGATCAAGTGATGATCGCAGGACTGCCGGAGTTACTTCACCAGGTAAAGGTTCGTCATGCTTCCAATCCCTGAAATTGTGTTTCTGTTTCAGTACGACTGAAAGCGGCTCAGTAATGCTGGTGAATAAAAGTGAGGCGAGCTCGTTTTAGAACTCGATCGCTTTAGCGTGACTTGTCCTGTCTTGTTTCGTAGGTGGCATGCTTATAGTAGATGAAGGCGGGACGGGCCCCATTACTGTGTCTCATCTCAAGGCCTCTGATGTGGACACCGTCTTGGACCAGCTGGTGGTCAGTCTGATTTCTCCGCCCCAGTTTGGGTACATTGAAAATGTCCTGCCTAGTCCTGGCTTTGAGAAGAGCAACACCGGCATAAGCATAGGTGAGCATCAGGAAAAATGATGTCATCAGACAGATGAAACCAAAAGCATATTCCTCTCTGTTTGAACTCCTTTTCTACAGCCTCCTTTTTATATAAAGACATCATCGATGGTCATGTGAACTACGTACAGTCCAGACACCAGAGGATGGAGCCCACAGCTGACCAGTTCATGCTCAGCGTATACGATGGCAAGCACAGCTCTGCCCACGTCCCCTTCTACATCATCATTAACCCGACTAACGATGAGATTCCAGAGTTCATGGCTCGCAACATCACAGTAAGCTTTAAATGTTATGTTATTTACCAAGAAATCCGATGATGGCATCAGATTTCAAAGGAAACTCGTTGATGTCCCTTCTGTGATGAGGTGCGAGAAGGAGAAATGAAGCAGCTGGATTCCTCGGTTTTACATGCGATGGATCTGGACGTCCCTGAGAACGTTCTGCTCTTCAGTGTGGTCAAGTCGCCAAAGCATGGCAGCATCATCAACCACAACAGCAAAAGACAAAAGGCCAGTCCTCTGTCCCCAGTGATGGACTTCACAGTGACAGATCTCATAAATGGTACTTCCTACATGGTAGTGCGCCTTAAGCCATTTTTCACTAAGTCTTCGGCCAATAAAGAAAGTTCGGGTCTTTGTAACTCTTCTGGTTTAAGTTCAGAGTATGTAAAATAAATCTGCAGGACGGTTGACTTTCAGGAATGGATCTAATGTACATGCACGACGACTCTGAGAATCTGAAAGACAGTTTTACCATCCAGTTGAGCGATGGGAACCACAAAGTCCACCGACAAGTGATGGTCCAAGTACTGCCAGTTAACGACGAAGCGCCTCGTGTCATCAGGTTAGGCGACCATTCTAATCCCACCATCCTGTTTAAAGTTTAGAAATACACGATTGCAAAAAATAAAAATAGTGAGACTCGTCATCTTCTGTTCATCAGGAACAATGGACTGGAAGTGGAACCGGGCGAAACCAGGCTCATATCTAGTGTCACACTCTTTGCAAAGGACATGGATACTCCATCTTCAGATATCATGTACATATTTGAAAGGGTTCCTACCCACGGACTACTTCAGATCAAGGTTGGTGCAGCACCATAGAATCTCGGCGATGCTCCTTATATTGTGATCTTATGTTCCTCGTCCAAACCCTGTCCAGCCACCTCCTTCTTTTGCTATACGTATACGACTATAACTGATGGAGACACTTAAGGCTCCCACGGTCCGATCATAACAGATCTCAAGGCACTTTACAGGATTAGCAGGGATAGACCTGCAGACAGAGACAGAAAGAGGGACAGAGGGAGAGAGAGCACAAGACTACGGGGTAGAGAGAGAGATTACTGACATATATTTATAACATGAATAATCAGATAGAGAGGGAGGAGCTCAGTGTGTCATGATGTTAAGCCACCAGTGCTGGCCTATGACAGCATATTGATTATTGTATTGATAAACTATAAGCTTTGTTAAAAAGCAAAGTCTTTAATCTACTCTTGAACATAGAGATGGTGTCTGTCTCACGAACCGAATCAGGGAGCTGATTCCACAATAAAGGAGCTTGATAACTGGAAGCTCCGCCCCCCAGTCTGCTTTTGGAAATTATTGGAACCAACAGTAGGCCAGCATTTTGGCACCGCAGGGTTCTAGTGGGGCAATATGGCACAATCAGCTCTGTAAGGTAAGGAGTTGGCTGTTGAGGGCTTTAAAAGTGAGTAGAAGGATTTTATATTCACTTCATGCTCTAACAGGAAGCCAATGCAGAGATGCCAGAACAGGGGAAATGTGTTCTCTCAGTCTGGTTTCTGTCAAAACACGAGCTGCTGCATTCTGGATCAGCTGAATATGTTTAATAGAGCTTTTGAGGCAGCTGGACAGTAAGGAGTTGCAGTAGTCCAGTCTGGAAGTTACAAAAACATGGACTACCTTTTCCGTATCTTCTTGGAAGAATAGGTGATTGATTTTTAAAATATTGTGAAGGTGAAAGAACGCAGTCCTTGAAATGTGCTTTATCTGGGACTGAAAGGACAGGTCCTGATCAAAGATTACCCCCAGATTCCTGGCAGTGGTGCTGGTGGACAATGAGATGCCATCTAGTTCAACTACAACACTAGAACAAACATTTCTGAGATGTTTTGGACCAAGAACCAGAACCTCAGTTTTACTTAGATTTAATCAGATTTTGGTCATCCAGGAGTTAATGTCCTGGCGGCATGTTTGAAGTCTAGCTAACTGTTTTGTTTTGTCTGGCTGAACTGAGAGGTATAATCATGTGTCATCTGCATAGCATTTCCTAATTTAGTTACCTAGGGGAAGGATATATAGCGTGAACAAAATAGGTCCCAGTTCCCGAGCTGTAAACAGTAATACTGGGAGATCTTATGACTGATCCTGTCTCAGGAGGGCCAGGAATGGGTGACACTGACCCCGGGGACAAACTGCACCCAGGAGTGGGTGGACATGAACCTCTTGCGCTACAAGCACACAGGGCTGCAAGATGCCCAAACGCAGGACTTCTTTGTCTTCTACGTGTTGGATGGAAAGAATCAGTCGCCGCCACAGCGTTTCCACATCTCTCTCAGGCATCTGGAAAAGGGTATGGGAATTCTCTCTTAAATCATCATTTCAAATTAATTATGGATGAAATTGTCTACTTGTGATAAACTTGTGCCTGCAATCACTATTGATCTGGTTCCAGACTCATTGTTTAAATGTCTTCTCGCCTTTGAATTTCAGGAAACATCGCTCTATTTGTGAAGCCGGTGAACGTCAGCCGTGGGGATCGCGTGGTTCTCACAACAGACGTGCTTTTAGCCACAGACGGCACAGATAAGCCCGAGGAGCTTCTGTATGTCATCACCAGCCCTCCTGCACATGGACACATGGAGTACATCAAGCATCCTGGACTGGCCATCTCCACCTTCAGCCAGATGGACATAGCAGCCAACCTTGTGGCATACATGCACGACAACCATGGAAGCACACCCACAGAGACCTTCCAGTGAGTTCAGAATGCATGAGACGATATGCTGAAGAATATTACGATAGTGCTAAAATAAAAATGAAGGCATGTGCTCACTTGTAATAACGAGAGAACGTCATCTGAAGGTTCTTAGTCCACAAAACATTTCTGGAGCATCACAATAAAAGAGGTTTGCAGCTTTCTCGAGAAGATGAACACATGTAACTGAAAACAGACAGAAAATTACCTCATACAGCACAGACTGCATAATCCAACTCTTCTCTGAGCCCTGAAACTCTTATGTACTCTTGTGTATTGGGTCAGAAATTATGTAAATGTCAAATATTTACAGTATTCCAAAAATTGATGACATTAAGTGTTCTCTATTCTCGCTTCTAAAATGCCTGCAGTAATTAATCAACCAGCTTGTTACCTGTAAACTATCAGGCTGTTGTTTTTTTCCTCCTTTGCAATTGTCTTATAGTCTCTTACTGAAGAAATAGCGTCACCTTCTGTGATTATGGACTCAACTAATAATAATGGGTGAAAATAATTTGCATCCAATTTACAGTGGATACAAAATGATGACAGAAGTGAGGAAAAACTGAGCAGATCCAAGACTCAAGGTGGATTTAACCCTCTGCTTTGACCGGGCGGGTGAGAGAATTAGAGAGAGAGAGAGAGAGAGGCGAGGACAAGCAGCCACAATATCAATCAGCTATGACAACGTCTGTGGAGCTTGTCAGTCATCCAGGTCGAGGCTTCTTCATTTCTGATTGGCTTTTGGAGATGATCATTTAGTAATCATTTGGTTTCTGTTTTACGAATTTGTTTATTTTCCTTGTAAATTGAATCTTGGAAATTCTGCATTTGTTTTGGAATATGATCATCTTCCGAGTACTTTACAAATAAAAAAAGCAAACTCGACTTTCCTACATTAAATTGTATTAAACGCCCGATCCGTGGAAGAACGGCGTGGATCAGAGAGTGCGCCACGAATCTGGCCTTATCTGTCTCTATAACCATAACATATTTCCCAAGTTCCCAAATCACAGTCTTCTGTGGATCTACACATAAGAACTGAATTCATGCACTACCCCCTCCCTAAATGGCTCGTCTGTCCTCTGCTCTGTCATTCTGTCCTGAGACTGCTCCCCTTCCCCCCCACCCCCCATGGTCCCAGCTTCCCAGGACTGGCCTGGATCCTTGTGCATCATGAAAAAAATATCTGCACGTTCCCAGTGCAGCATTGTCATTGTGTTTAATGTGTACTCAATGATTTTGTAACTGCTTACTGCTTTCTTTTATTTCCTAAAGACACATAGCAGTCTATTAGTGCGCATGCACCTGAATTTCCCTTTGGGATTAATGAAGTATTCTGAATCTGAGGCTAGATTACAGCATTCGCTATCAGACGGTATGTCAGAATAATGTTGTTAAATGGGGAAGGACAGAAAAATCATACATTTGATGTTTTACTGTTTGATGTAGAGAAAAAGTCATGCTGCCCTTTTACTTCTTCTAAATTGGGATTCTGGGAAAAACCTGATGCATGACCCATAATGTAGCAAAAGCACAGCCCTAACTGCAGAGTTACAATGCCTGACTCCTGATTGTTAGCTTTCCTGTGGATTGATTTCTAACATTGGTTAAAAGAGCCTAACACTTTGCCTCCTGTGTGCTTTGGCAGGTTTGTTGTGAGTAATGGTAAAGCCAGCCGGAATGGAAGCTTTGAAATTGCTGTGGAAACGGTGGATCGCATCCTTCCCTCTCTGACCTCCGTCAAAGGCCTCTCAGTTCCACAGGGCTCCTCCGTGATCCTGGGTCCCGACCGTCTGGCCTTGTCTGACCCCGACTCCCCACCCAACGCCCTGTTCTTTGCTCTCCACCAGCCTCCCCAGTATGGCCGGCTGCTTTTACGTGGTGACCGCCTCACTGTCGGCTCAAACTTCACCCAGAGGGACCTGCAGTATTTGGAGGTGACGTATAAACATGATGGTGGACCCTCACAGATCGATCGATTTACCTTTACGGCCTCTGACAGCACCAATCGAGGCTTCCTGCTGGATGGGCGGTCACAAACAGCACCTGTGTTTTTCACAATTCAGGTAGGTAAGACGTCTTTTTGTGTCTTTAGATGCACTATAGAGTAAACCACAATGACTTAAAGGTGGTGCAGAGAAGCGTGAGATCAAGGCTGATCTACCTCAATATGTAAGTGCAGATGACCAACATTAGACAAAAACGGTTCTTAGCCGTAGAAACAATCCCATTTAAGCAATGCATTTATCACTTATGAACTTTATTTATATAAAAACAGGTGCAACTTAAATGGTGGCCTCCATCAGCAGCTCTACATTTGACTCAATTTAAATCAATCAGATCTTGACTAAGAAACGCAACAACTCATCGCGCCCACGCAACATTTGCTCTCAGATAATGCCTCTGGAACAATCGTCTCCTGAACTTGTGAGGCTGCTTCCTCTTTGGAGAGCTGTGTCTTTGGGCGATGGACGGCATGGGATCTTTCTGTCACCTCATGAGCTGAGGGCCCGAGACGGCGACGGCAGAGAAGACGAGCTGAGCTTCTCCATCGTACGCCAGCCTTACTTCGGCTACCTAGAAAACATTACCACAGGTTGGGGAATACGTTTGAGCTCTATCGAGACGCCAGCTGAGCGCAGAATGAAAACAATGGTTCTGCCTCTTTGCTATTGCAGGAGGCTTTGTGCCGCAGCACTTCTGCCAGACGGACCTGAACAAGAGAACTATTGTGTATGTTATCGACCCAGACAGCGAGTCTCTCTCAGACAGCCTGGAGTTCAGAGTGTCTGATCGTTTAGGAAACGCCGGGCCCTCTCACACGTAAGAGAAGCATGAGCAGCACTGATTTGGTATTTTTTTTAAAGAGATCTCGATTAACTAGACGTCTGTCTCTTTCCAGCCTTGAGTTCCGCTGGTCCAGCGTCGAGCTCTACCAGCCTGAGTACTCTGTGTGCGAGGAGCAGGGAATGCTCTCGCTGGACATCATCCGAAAGGGAAACCTGGCTGAGTCTTCGTACGTCACTCTCAAGGTCTGAAAGCCGTTCCTTTAGAAGCACATCTCACCTCATGGCTGACTTTATTTGAGCATGTTTCTGTGCCGTGTCTCTTTTCCAAAGGTGAATGGATTGACTGCAACAGCTGGACAAGATTTCCTCGTAAGGCCTTCTTCCCTCGTCCAGTTTGATCCAGGTGTGTCCTCATTGAATGAGCAGATAACCCAAAAATGCGATTTCAGTAACGGCCTGTTCAGCCCTGCCCTAGAAAACGCTGACTAAGCAGATTCAGAGAAAGCGCAGCTTTGCAGAATTCTCTTAAACAACAGAAAGAGATGGTTGTTTGTTAAATACATGTAAAACGACCCCTTTCAGCCCAGATGTTTGTTTGCTCTGTGTGTATAAATCATGAATGCATTTGCTATTTAAATCTTCATCCTGTGCTTATGTTGACTATCCTCTCTGCTAAATCTGGCACATTTACAGCAATGTTCACGAATGTGCAAGAACTACATCCTTTCATGACGGATTACATGCAAAAGAATTCTAGCTCGGTGGCTAAATGGTGACAATTTCTCCTTAGTCACTTTTATGCTGATCACATTTTGTACTCTAGAAATACACCCGAGAGAACGTATTTGCCATACAAGTATCCAGCGAGCACTTCGAAGGCGCTTCCAACATGACGTGTTTCTGGGTAGGAGTGTCAAAGAGGAGCTGGCAAGCGGAGATAATTGAGGATCACCTTGAGGAGGCCGAGGAGATGTTTGAAGTGATGCTGACCTCCCCAGAAGGAGCGGTGATCGGCAGCATGAGCAGAGCGCAAATCATCATCAGGGGGTCAGGCAGCTGGATGGAAGGTAAACAACAACGACAACCTTTATGTTGGTTTGTGTTGTTTTAAACCATAATGTGTCATAGCTGGATTTTTTTTATTCCGTTATGTTTTTAGTTTTTTTAGCGGGTAGCGAGATTACGGGAAAAACTACTGGATGGATCTTGATGAAAAAAAAATTAAATTAAATTTTGAGAGTTATCCGGATAACCGGTTACAAAAACAAACAAACAAACAAAAAGCCAATTTACTTATAATGGATCCTTAAAAAAATTACATTAAAATAAATTCCTTTAAAATTATGGCAGCACGGTGGCGCAGCGGGAGGCGCTGTTGCCTCACAGCAAGAAGGTCGCCGGTTCAAATCTGACTTGGTCTGTGCGGAGTTTTTCATGTTCTCCTCGTGTCTGCGTGGGTTCTGCAAATTAGCTGAATTAGCTACACTAAATTGTCCGTGAGTGTGAGTGTGTGTGTGTGTAAATGATTGTCTGTCTATGTGTGGCCCTGTGATGAATTGGCGGCTTGTCCAGGGTGTGCCCCACCTCTCGCCCATAGACAGCTGGGACAGACTCCAGCAACACCTGTCACCTGGATGGACGGATAAGCGGCTGAGAAATTAAATATCCTGTAAAATCTGCATTCAATTCACTCACCAAAAAGAAGCCACGGTGACACGTGCCAGAGCCCCTTGCGATTTAGAAGCTTTGTGTTTTAAAGACATCTTAAGATCACATCATCACTTTACCAAAGAGAAGCATGCAGTAAAAGTAGATTTAACAAACGTCTTTATAGGCAATGTATAACCGCAATAAAGTATGTCGGTAAGTTTTAGAACAATGTGGCAACAGTTGTCAACATTTTTACAATTTAAAACCTAAACTTTCAGGAGGGCAGAAACGGAGATAGTCATCACGACTCTCTCCTGATCAACCCCCCCCCCCCCCCCTTTTTTTTTGTCCACCTACGTTGTACATATTATGTGTCTTTTTATTTTATTGTTATTTTGCATCAATTGAGTAATTTAATATTATTTTTATTTGTACTGTTAAATGTCGATGATTTATGTACGAAGGACTTTCAACGGAAACAAGACCGCAAGGGCTTTTTAGAAATGCTCCTCTTAGACAGGATGTTTGACTGTACTTGTACTGTAATACATGCTACTGTGTGACTGTACTTGTACTCTAACATTCTCTCTAATAAATATATTCATCATCGTCACTCCGCAGGAGAATGTCGGCTGAAACATGATCAGGAAGCTCCTGTTCTCGGAGGAAAGGAGATCCGGTCGGATGCTTACCCTCAACATGGATCCATTCAACTAGAGAAACTCCCGCTTGGGACGGATTCAGTAATCTGGACCCGGGGTGACACCAACCCCCGGTCTGAGGGAGACATCCCAAAAAGGAAACTCAAAGTTCTCGACAATCCAAAGTCTGTGAGTATCAATCTCTCCACTGGATTCAGCTGCCATATTCCTATTGGTTTCAGATTAAAGTCATCCCAGTAATTTCTCCCCGGCATCCTTCAGATTGCACCGTCATCTGTTTTTCACAATGGGACAGCTACTGTTTACACGGTAAGCAGGCGCCAACCAAACCATGACTCTTGAAGAAGTCACTAAAGGTGTCTTTTCCATCCTAGTATCACGGGATCATGCAAATGCGGGTAATAGACGACACGTTCCCGTCCAGGAAGGGCAGAAAGGCAAACGTCCGCGTCATTAGCAGGGGAGCGCAGCGACAGGCATCAGCAGCATTGACCAAGTCCAACTCCGATCCTCGCAGGAAATTCCCCAAACCTCAGAGAGCTGAGCTCGACAGAAGCCGTGTGAGTGCAACTGTCTCCGGTCATCACGCGCGCCTTTGCTTCATGGCGACCTGAGAGTTCTTCTGTTTTGTCGGGACCTTCTGTTACGCAATATGGCTATTCTTGCTAGTTCCCAAATTGTCTTTGCATTATTTAGTGATTTATGGGTCATTATTCTGCATGAACACTAGATGTCTTGTGCATGGCCCGCAGGCGACACCTCATCGCTCCGTATCAAAGCCCTGCATCCCAGAGCTAGTGGGACTCCTGCATTTCAACACGACCACCAATCAGCTCTTTCACTGCAACGGTGTCTCCTGGAGACCCTGGGCACCGACAGATCAGGTACTCTGGCGGCACAGCTTGCAGTAAAAGTATGCGCTTGCATCTTTGGGCGAGAGAAAAGTGCTTTGTAGTCCATTATAACAGGGTCACTGACGCAATGAAGCAATGCGTCTCTGTTGTTGAGGATCGATTGGATAATCCCTGAATTGTTGTACAGTACTTGGTTACTGAAATTCTAACGTCAAGCTTATATTACAGTGACTATTGATTAAGTGTGACTATTGACGAAGTGTTGTGACGCCGTCTGTGACTCATCTTAATAGTGCATTTTCTCCTGAAGCACACACAGCATGATAAAGACTAGGAATGATGCTTGCATTAAAGTCTCAAGATTAAACAATAGTGGCTCTAAACATGAGCCTAGAGGAACTCCATATGCACCATTTGTTGCAAAAAAAAATTGCCATGCATATTTAAAAAAAAATCTTGACAGATTTTCATTCCTTTATTTGACAGAACTGTCCCCATATCTGCTCATTTCCTGCAGATGGTGAGAGATCAGGCGTGTCCTCGGGGCTGGACTTTTCATGGCGGCCACTGTTACGCCCTCAGCACGGAGCACAAGGTCACCTGGAGCGCGGCGAACAGGGCCTGCAGGGAGAAGTACTCTTCAGCATGCTGCTGATGCATTGGCTTTAAAGGATAAGCTAACTTTATGTGGGATTGTCCCGAGGATGTTGAACTTTTCCGTTTGTCTCTTTTGCTTTCAGATACAAAGGGACCCTTGTCAGCATCCTCTCTAAAGATGAAATGGACTGGCTGTGGGATTTCAGTGGGAGAAAACCATTTTGGATTGGTGGGTGTCTTATCTTCATTTCACACTGACAAGCAGGTCGTGTTTTCAACTCTTTCCATCGAGTGGTCGGCACGAGAAAAGTTATTTACCAAACTTCACCAGTCAGCGTCTCGGGAACGTTGGCCCGTAGGCGGAATATTTGTTGTGATGGCCCTGTGATGAACTAATGACCTGTCCCGGATCTACCTCACCTCTGGCCCAATGCCAGCTTCCACCATGACAGACAATTATATCTCACTGCAGTCAAAGTCTGCGTATCATAACTGACCTTTAAAGGTGATATATTCTACCCTTTTTCCACAAGTTAACGCAGTCCCAGACACTTATATGAAATATCTGTGCCAGTCTTTGGTCAAAATAGCAAACAGATGCATGGGAAGCGGGAGTTTTTTCATAATATGTCTCCTTTAAAGTTTGAAATTAACTCTTAAACGTGTGTTGTCTTGGCTCGAGGATAATTTCCTTACCTGCTTCCTCTGTCAAAGGCCTGAATGACAGGGAGGGCCGAGGCCGATGGGAGTGGGCTGGCAGGGAGCCGGTCTCCTACACCAACTGGCAGAAGACATCTCCTCGCTCCGGAGGGAAGGAAAGTGACAAATGTGTTCTGGTGTGGAGAAGAGCAAAGTGGCAAATGAGGGACTGTAAGAGGAGTCGAGGTCACGGCTTCGTGTGTTCGGTGACAGCTTGAGCTAAACTCCAACGCAGCATCACGGCTGAGAACCGCTGTGCCGCTCCAGAGGGGCTGCGGGGGGAAGTAGCGATCCTCAGGCTGCAGTAGCACACAGCTCGCCACCGAGGATCGACGGGAACCCCGCATTGTCATATTCTGTATAGCAAACGTTGTGACAGTTATTGCGTCTAAAAGTCAATTGTTCCAGTACTACAGGTCAGTACTGCATTTATTCTACGTAACCACAGAAAGTATTCCTGTGTATGTGAAGAGCTCCAGATGTTTGATTATTTCAGACAGAACTCAGGCCAGATTACAAAAAAAGCCTTCGGCTGATAGGGGGTCAGAGGTCATTTGCACCTCACTGGATTCAACCCAGCTCGTCCATCTGAACTTGCTTAACTTTCATCACTTAAATAGTTTCTGACAAGACGTTTACCGTCTCTCTACTTGTGTGAAGACGGGACCTTTCACAGCAGGCCGTCTTACGTTGGATCAGGTCCACGCGGCCGGGAGACGCTGCAGTCTGAGGTCCTTCCCTGACCCTAAATCAGGAACTGTGATGCCGCATCATTCCGAGTCGGCTGGTGGCACAGTGGGTAGCGCTGTCGCCTCACAGCAAGAAGGTTCCGTGTTGGATTCCTTTCTGCGCTGAGCTTTTATGTTCTCCCCGGTTTTCTCTGGGTTCTCTGGTTTCCTGTGTCTAATAGGCAAATTCACTACATTTCACAGGTGGCGATTTGTTTTCTGAGACTAAAGAACCTAGAGAATGATATAAAAGTAAAAGGAAGTACCTTACTGTATTGGATGACATAATATACTGCAAATAAAAAAAATGTGATAAGTTAATCCCTTTATTCGTCCCGCAAGGTGCGATGCTTTCTTTCTGTTGTGCTTGAATGGAGAAATAAATGTGCTCATTGAACACATAAAAGCTGTCATAGAATAAAGACAACTGTGGACAAATAAGTCCTCTGCCATGGACATGTTTGGGTGTGGTGCTAGAAAAGAGTCATTTCACAGTCCATGGAATGACACGAATGACACCCTGCATTTGTTTTCAACAGCAGGAACTGTCCAAGCAGCAAAAAAACAAAGTCCTCCTGTGTCTCAGTAGAAAAATGGTTTTACAATTAATTTAGTTCAATTTATAGATTGTGTAGAATCCAGTAGAAACATGCTGAAAGGTCGTAAACTGCCCAGGCTGTATTTACCAGGGTCTTGAAGATCCTTTCATTGTTCAGTCCAATACTTTGGCAGTTTGCCATTGGATGCAAACCTGATTTACATTTGCCGATGCTGTTGACCCACTTTTGAGACCTTAGAGCTCCATTGAAGTTGAGATCTTGGCTCTGAGGATCTTACGAGCCACATGTTTAATGTGATTATCCCCATCATGTGATCTCCAGCCGGGGTATGAAAGAGGCCCTTTTATACGAGCTGTAAGAAGCTCTCAGAGCGTTGCATCCGCCGAAGCGACACAACAGGCGCTCTGCAGCTCGGTAAGTCCAGCTAATACTGAACTGTGTACAATGTGTGTAAAACGCAAATACGTTCTTTGGTTATTGTACATAATGGCAGCGGCTTTTGGAGCGTCAGCCATTCAGAAGTTCGGAGACGTCACACTTTGAAACCGATTTCACCTTGTTTGCTGGTTAGTAACCTTAAAAGTGCTTTCCCTTGAATACTTTAAAGTACTTTGGCATTATCAATTAAGTATCATTAAAGTAATCATCACTTTGGCATGTGGAGCAAACATGATTTTAAGTCGTCCTAACTTCACCATTTGCTCTTATAGATGCATGTTGGGAGCTTATTAGCTCATTCGTTTGTGCACTGCTTTAAAAGGGGATATATTATGAAAAAAAACTCACGTTTCCCATGTTTCTGCACAAATATTTTGGTGATTTTGGGTCATTACCAACCCCAAAACTGCTAAATTAAACCATCCAGTCCAACGTTCCCTCTAAGGTGCGCTTCTGCGTAATTACGCACAGCTGATACGCTCTTCGCGCATCGAAAATCTAAGTTGCGCAAAAAAAAAACTCCAACCTAAATTGAAAATAGCATAAACACGTAAAAATTTATTCTGTGCTATTTTCCACTGAGTCAGTGAGTGGCCGGTGACTGGCTGCTCCGGCTAATGATGAGATTCACATTTTTTACGCATCTAATAGACGCCATTGTGATCGGAGTTCCAGGACTCTCGCGGGCCCACAGTACACACATCCTTTGCTTGTTGATTTTATCTGTTATATTTGTTGATTTTTATTGCTTGCTTTTACGTTATTTCTTTTTATACTACTGTGTACTTTGAGATTTGCTTTCAAATGTAAAGTACATTTAAAATAAAATGTATTATTATGATGTTGCTCAAAGTTGTCCAAGGGGACCGCTCAGGGAGTTTGTGTGTTTGCTCAGATGCCCGAAAAATTAGAGGGAACATTGATCCAGTCCATCCTGCATAGTTTGCGTAGTTCAGTAATCAATTCAGTTCAATTGTATTTCCATATCGCCAGATCACAACATAAAGTTATCTCACGAAACTTTACGGGTTTAGCAGGGAAAGACAGGCGAAACCTTGGACAGAACCTAGGCCAGCGGTGGTCAAAACGTTTTGACTCGCGGGCCACAACGGGTTCTAAAATTTGGTAGAGGGGTTAGGAAAAGATGGATGGAGTTTTTGTGTGAACTAATATAAATGACATGTAAAAACAATTACATGAAAGGATTTGGCCTGTAGCAAAGCATGAATATGCAAGGTTCATTGTACAAGTGACAGAGAAAAGTTTGAATGAATGAGGTTTAATTAGAATACAATTTAATTTAATTCTATAATTTGGACAAGTTGGGCGGGCCGGATTAAATAGTATATGGCTTAGTTTGCCCATGTCTGACCTACAGCCATCTCTGTCTGACCGGCTTGGTAGAGAGAGAGAGAGAAAGAGAGAGAGAGAGAGAGAGAGAGAGAGGGGTTGGAGGAGAGACAGAGCAGGAGCAGACAAAAACAAAATGTATAAAGCTATAAATGCTAATGCTAGCGATATGGACATCAGTGTTGAGGGCCACAGGTCCAGGTTCTGCAGCACCACGGACAGAAGGACCTGCAGACAGAGACAGAAAGAGGGACAAACAGAAAGAGAGAGAGCACAAGACTACAGGAAGAGAGCGATTACAGACATAAATATATCTCAGTAAATACTTATAATTTATAACATGAATAATCAGATAGGGGGAGTGCTGGTATATTACAGCATATTGATACTGTAGCGATTAACTATCAGCTTTGTTAAAAAGGAAAGTCTTGAACACAGAGATGGTTGTCTGTCTCACGATCCACCAATATGATGACTGCATCATTGCAGCTGCAGGACTTGTTCAAGTTAGATCGAAGACGTTTCACCTTCATCCAAGAGGCATCTTCAGTTCTGAGACACTGGTAGTTTAGATACTTATACTCTTGTTGGAGCAGAAAACACAGAAACAAAGAAGCGACCGAAACCACCAAGGCAACGGGGCTCCAGGGGATTTGTTAGTCAGGTTTCATGACTGCCGAGGGAGTATTAAATGCTAATACTCCTGGGGAGTCTGATTGCCTTGGTGGTTTCGGTCCCTTCTTTGTTTCTGTTTTTTCTGCTCCAACAAGCGTATAAGTATCTAAACTACCAGTCTCTCAGAACTGAAGATGCCTCTTGGATGATGGTGAAACGTCTTCGATCTAACTTGAACAAGTCCTGCAGCTGCAATGATGCAGTCATCATATTGGTCTGTCGTGGGAAGAAGGAGCTGAGCCAAAAGGCAAAGCGCTCAATTACTCGGTCAATCGTACACCTATAGATTGCCCCAGTCAATCTATAGGTACCTATAGATTACAATCTATAGGTACCTATAGAGAGGTACCTATAGATTGACCTATAGGTTGACCATATTGACAGAGTCAATCTATAGGTACCTATAGACCCACCCACCCACTCATGACCATATTGACCGAGTCAATCTATAGGATACAGCCTCACAGGTACATACCTATAGAGGTACCTATAGAGTAACTCGGTCAATATGGTCAATCTATAGGTCAATCTATAGGTACCTCTATAGGTACCCATAGATTGACTTGGTCAAGAGCCCATGACCATATTGACTCTGTCAATATAGGTGTACCTATAGATTGACAGAGTCAATATGGTCATGAGCTCTTGACCGAGTCAATCTATAGGTACCTATAGAGGTGCCTATAGATTGACCTATAGATTGACCATATTGACCGAGTCAATCTATGGGTACCTATAGAGAGGTACCTATAGATTGACCTATAGGTTGACCATATTGACAGAGTCAATCTATAGGTACCTATAGAGGTACCTATAGACCCACCCACCCACTCATGACCATATTGACCGAGTCAATCTATAGGTACCTATAGAGGTACCTACAGGATACAGCCTCACAGGTACATACCTATAGAGGTACCTATAGAGTAACTCGGTCAATATGGTCATGAGCTCTTCACCGAGTCCAATCTATGGGTACCTATAGAGGTACCTATAGATTGGCCTATAGATTGACCATATTGACCGAGTCAATATGGTCATGAGCTCTTGGTCATGACTGAAAAGACAAGATCCTGGATACAAGCGGTCAAAATGAGTTTCCTCTGGGATGGCTGGGTGCACCCAGGTGAGGTGTTCTGGGCATGGCCATCCATCCATCCATCCATCTAGCTAGCCATCCATCCATCCACCCAGCCATCCAATCATCCATCCATCCATCCATCTAGCTAGCCATCCATCCATGGATAGATGGATTAGTATGCGAAAAACTAACACGCAATGTATTTTTTCCTCTCCAGATTCTTAATGAGTGTGTTTGTAACTGACTCGTAGAACCACAAATTATTTGACATCAGGTAAATCTGTACTAGCCCCGCGCTGCCAAATGTTTCACACAACTCTTTATGAACCTTCTTGCCGATCTTGTGAACGTTGCATACAAACGTCTTGTTCTTGTCTTGAAGACTTGTGGGGTTGAGCTCAGTGAAGGCCATACCTGCCAGCAACGTGATGGTCTTTTTCACATCTTCACTCAACAAAATGCTGAGCTCGTTAGCAAAGATTTCTCCAACGATTCCCGATGCCATCATATAGCACTGTGTCTTCAAATCATTGTAATAGGCTTTGGCTGTATTTGCCACAGTTGCAATTTCATCTGCTTCATCGCATGCAGCGATCGGTGCTGCTGCGTCTGCACACTCGGGTTCAGTGTCAGCTGGTGTTATCCCAACCAGGGGGAGCACCAATACCCCGATCTTTGTCAGAGCATCGCTGGAGAGGTCCTTCTTGCACTGAAGTTTTTCAGACTGCTTGGCGAGCCATTTGCACATGCGTTTTATGAACATGGATATTTGGCTTCGAATCTCTGCGATGTGTTTTTCGGAACATTTTAAAAAGCGGGACATCAGATCAGACAGTTGCTTCGAAAAGCTCCTGTGCTTCGTGCCGGAGATGCTGTCTGCAATCTTTAAGTAAGTCTCCTGGTCGCCCTCTGTTGGGACCACATTATTTACCGCCTGTTCCACGCCATGAATCAGACGCACAAATGGCTTCTCTTCCTCCATTGTTGTGGGTAAGTTAAACTTATTCTTGATTGTCTTTACGATGTTAAGGATTGACTCCTTTGCGTAATTTTTGACAAAAAAGATCTTGATTTTCTCCCTGAGTTCTTCCCATCTGTGATTTTTATCCTTTGGTTCTGACGTCGTCTCCGTTTGCACTTTACTTGTGTCTTGTATACTTGTGGTAATCTCTGCTGCTAACTGGTGTGATTTCTGGGAGGACATGTCATTGAGTTGTTTGCAATCATCTGCTGAAAACCCATCTCTGTCTGCCTCAATAACTTCCTTTGACATTTCGTCCAAAACACTCTTAATGGAGTCGATGTCGTTTTGGATGCTGCTGCTGCTCTTAGGGACGATCTTGTTGTTTGACATCTTTTTGTGAGGCTTTATGTGACTCACGCCAGTATCAATTGGAGCGGACAAGAAGCCCTCTTCAATTGATATTTCATTGGTAGTACTGCCGTCAGACAGGGTGGTTTTTTTGCATGTAAGAATCCTTTTCAGATACCTTGCTATTTTCTTAAGCCTGCAGGGGTGAGGTACCTCAAATGCCAGACCGCTGCCTTCCCCACTGCTGGCTAAAGCATTGTTCACATTCTTAGTGACTTCTTCAGCCACAAGATGTGATAAAAGATTTGTGCTTGTCTCATGAGTTCCCTCTTCTCCAAATTTCCCCTTGAAAGCCATTGAAATATTGTCACCAATAGTTTCACTGACTTGCTGTACAGTTAACAAATTGTTTTTTCCTGATTGGCCTACTGACTTCAAATATTTGATTCCATCCTGATAAACGTGTTCTGTTATCGTCCTAATAACTTCTGAACCCATATCTGTCAAGTATGTCATTATTTCATCATCTTGTCCAGATAGGAAATTTTCCCATTCTTCTTTGGTTTGTTCCTGCAAAAACGCCTGGAGGAGAGCAAAGAGGCTATCCTCTGTGCTCGCTGTCATGTCGAAAGTAGAAGATGCTTGGCCAGTTGGGCTTTAAATAACCTGTCGATTATATTCTTTTGATCTTTGGGCTTTCATGTAATGAAAAGATCAAAGACCACCCTATTTAAAGGATTTGAAAGATCAAAACTACAGGTGCTTTGAAGAGGAGCATCAAAGCCAACTTTACCTGTGAGGCTGTATACTGCATGCACCAACAGGATACAGCCTCACAGGTACATTCCACTGTGACTGAGGTCATTCACAATGTGTGGCCCTTAATAACAACAATTTAGAACCTTTTGGTGGGAGAACATACAAACCCCACACAGAAAGAAATTGAATCCGGAACCTTCTTGCTGTGAGGCAACAGCACTAACCACTACACCATTGATTTACATTTATTTATTTACAGACATTCACTCAAACATGCAAGACTCCATGGAGTTCATCTTCACAATACCATCATGTGACCACTTGGGGAACTGGGGAATCCAAAGGGTCTGGTTTGGTTGGTGCTGCAGACTTATTAAAGCGCCTCGGCTACCCGGGCAGCGCGTTCAGTTATTCCAGAAATGGCACAAGGTTTATTAAACTGACAGAACGAAATGAGTCATAAGCTCTGAGAGAGGATTTATTCAACGACATCAGATCTTACCAAGAGGAAGTCCAATCATCAAAGAACCAAGAGCCTGCTGCACTAAAAGCGGTACGCTTTTAGTGCAGCAGCCTAATGATGTTTCAGTGTTGAAACATCATTAGGTTGAGCACTCTGACGCCATTATACTAGCTTAACAGTGAATGTACCTTTAAATTAGAGTTATACTGATTGTAACTCTGCTTTAAAGATTCACCCACTGTGGAGGAAGGGTACATTTAATACACATTAAAATATAATGTGTATTAAATAACTGCATGATTGAGCAAGCACATATCTGTGCAACCATCAGTTATTACTCTAGGGCAGGCATGGGCAAACTACGGCCCGGTGGGCCATATTCGGCCCTTTGGGCTTTTTAATCCGGCCCGCCGAATTTGTCCAGATTATATCATTACATTTCATTTTATTATAATTAAACCTCATTCATTTGACCTTTTCCCTGTAATGCTGCATTTAAAAGGCTAAATACATTCATGCAATGGCTTTTGCATGTCATTTATATTCGTTCACACAAACACTCCATCCATCTGTTCCTGGCCCCGCCCCTCTGTCAAATTTTAGAACCCATTGTGGCCCGCGAGTCAAAACGTTTGCCCACCCCTGCTCTGGTCTCGAGTCTCGCTTGGTTACGTGATTGATTAAGCCTTAACAATCTATATAGATAAATAATATAATTAAAATCGTAAAGATATCTACTGCACCTGGCATGTGTACTACACAGTATTTTATCAGGGATCATTTTGTTACCACATTAATGGTCTTTATTTTTTTTTAAACAAAGAAACTTTTGCATTTTCAGCAAAACTTGTCATGTAATCAGGGCTTAAAAGCACAATGCACTTTTCTTTCTATCTTTAATGTTTTGGTGAACTATTGCTTTCAGAATGCAGGAACATTGGTGAAATAATTGTGCATCAGCCTTGCTTGCACGAGAGATAACTTCAGTCGGGTCCAGCCGCTGATGACAGGTGTGACTAACAGCTGGTTGGATAAATGGCGTTGTGACGCAGACGTTCTGCATCACATGTCTCTAAGTCATTTATCACTCGGCTCTTTATTCAAGGGTTGAACGAGATCCTGATCATCTGAGCTCTCTCCTCCACCCCCCAGCCGGTGGAACTGAAAGCGATGACGCCCTGCTAGCATGGATCATCATACCACGGGTCCAGCCGGCTGTGCCTCTTTTGCATACCAGAGTCTGACAGAAATACCCTATAAAACCATCCTAGCACAGGCGGACACCCTGGAGGTGCTGGATCTCAGCTACAACCTGCTGGATGAGTATCCTTTTCTCGTAGCAAAGAGCAACGGCCAGCAAGAAGGAGACCTTTACGTCCTTTTATCCTTTATTTATTTCCCATCATAAATGCATTTCACTATTATTTATGTTTTATTTATTTATTTATTTATTTATTTATTTATTCGTTTATTTAACAGGGACAGCGCACATTAATAAACATTTCTGTAAATGTGCCAGAATTAGCCAAAAGGCTATTTTTCATCTGTTGTCCCTGGACATAGATTCCAAGGCCCCCAAATATATACACATATGAAATAAAAATTAATAAAAATACAGATATAAAATAACCACATAATTAAAAACTATATCAAATAAAACAATTTCAAGTAACAGTAAAACATGATGTCTATAAAGCAACTAAACCCATAAAACAACAGGTGACAGTAAACAACAACAAAATAAACTGCAGTTTCTTTCAGTGGTGACAAACCTGTGTGCTAATGAGCAATTCCTTAAGTTGAGATTTAAACACATTAAAGGTCTTTAGATTTCTGACCGCCACTGGGATGGAATTCCACTCGTGTGCCGCTTTAAAGGAAAAGGCAGACTGACAAAAATGTGCTTTTCCTTAGTGGGATAACACAGTCCCCTCTTGCAGCACCTCTAGAGATTCGATGTGTGCCAGTTCTTACATCCACAAACTGTCCGAGCGGAGGAGATGTTAAACCATTAATCATTTTATACATCAGACATGAATTTATATATTTAATCAAATTTTCCCAGTTTAACAATTTGTATTTATGTAATATCGGGCAGTGATGAAAATGTGCTGTTTTTTTGTCCAGTATTTTAAGTGTGTGTTTGTACAGAGACTGTAGAGGTATTCGAGTAGTGGGACTGGCCTCCGACCAGGTTGTTAAGCAGGAAGTGATATGAGAAAGAATCATTGAATGCATATACGTCAGCAACGCCCCTCTAGACATGTAATCTCTAGTGAATCTAAAATTCGACAGACTGAGTTTAACTCTATGACAGACCTTTTTAACCTGTTAGTCCTAAAGACTTTGAAGTTTAACCAACAAATTGCACGATAGACTGTTTAAATGATTAAATCTTTTATAAATCCTCCAAACATGAACAAGTCACTAAGGCCCCACCTCTCACTGGGAATATAACCAATCACACGTTATGAGATTGAGGCAGGAACTGTTCAGGCCAATCAGAGGGTTCCTCATCGTCAAACACTCGACGCAAGCAGGTCGAATCATTGCTCCCGACAAACATCAGTCATCAGTTGATGCTGTTCGTTGCGCAGCTAAGCCAGAAGCAAAATGGCGCTTTCCTTCATTACAGGATCAATTTCTCAGACTGAAAAAAACAAATCGAAGCCCTTTGAGTTTGTGTTCTTCCTTCACGCAGTCCTTATTGGAACCCGGCTCTACTGGGTCAGCTGCAGAAGCTCAGCACCCTCATCCTGGATGGCAACAACTACACGTCTCACATCAAGTTCCCCTACATGCCCAGTGTCACCACCGTGTGCGTCAACAAGAACAAGATCAGCAACCTTCCTGTGTTCGTGGAGGAGATCAGACGCAAGCTCCCCAACTTAAGGTGAGCCGGACGCTTCTGGGAGCAGGGAGCTGGATTCACGGTTTACCTGCGTCATGCTTCTGTCTTCCTGCTAAATGCAGGATCCTCAGTATGATGAACAACGAGGCGGCGCCGAGCTACTTCAATGGAGGGAGTCTGACCCAGTACACAGACTACAGGTGAGAACGCGGACCGCCGCCGGCGTCTTTCTGCAGCCAGTCCCGACTCGGGTGGTTGAGAGGGTCGTCCTAAGATCTGGGGGGCCGGCGGTTTGATTCCCGGCTCGGTCGTTGTGTCCTTGGGCACATTGCCTGTGTGAATGTAGTGAGTGAATGTCGGTGGTGGTCAGGAGGACCGATGTTGCAAATTGGCAGCCTCGCCCCCGTCACCTTACCAAGTATGGAGTAATGAATAATGCACGTACAATGTAAAGCGCCTTCGAGTATCCAGAAATGCATTATTACTAACTATAATGCTAATGCTAAAGCTAACACTAACCCAACAGAAATGTAAAGATGATACATTTCCCTTTACCAGTTTGTGTCTTCGCCTGCTCCTTGCTGTTGCCTGTCAGACTGATTATCTGGTTCCTGAAATAAGCTAAGCTGATTGGTTCTTGTTGTCGTCCACACCATCACCTGCCCTGACAACGGGGCCCTCATACATACCTGTATGTGTGTGTGTGTGTGTGTGTGTGTGTGGACCACGGCAGTAATAAAGCTTTATAAATAACGATGAACCGACTGCCAGTTTGAGACTTTCTTTCTAAGGGAGTTCAATCAAGAAAGGCGTTTCCATCTAATTCACCTTCAAACACGTGCACAGAGTGAAGGCGCAGTGCACGTGCCCACCGTCTGTTCACGGCACGCCTCCCTGCTGCTTGTATGCAGGCAGTATGTCGTGAGTCAGATCCCAGGCCTGGAGACTCTGGATGACACCGAGGTCCTGGAGGGGGAGCGGGTCCAAGCTAGAAAAACATACCAGCTGCAGCAGAGCGGCCACGGGGGCAGGAAGAGGAAGGACACGCAGACGCAGAGAAAGTCCACCTCTGTCCTCACGCAACGTTTAAACGCATAAAGTGTTTTATTATATGAACTCGTATTTAAACTGCAAACAGTGTTTGACGTTCGTGTTTTACGTGGCTTCAGGACATAATTAAAGTTATAAATATACGTTCTTCTCCTGTGACTCATTTTCTACTCCGCCTCCCAAGTTCTGCCCGACAGAAAAAACAGAAGCTGCTTTTTCACATCTTTGAAATGATTCGTCCATGTCTCTTCTCCCGGGTCGTCCTCTAGTCCTGTCCTTTGCATCGTCCTCCCCGACACCAGCCACTCATGTCCTCCCTCACTACGTCCATGTCTCTTCTCCCGGGTCGACCTCTAGCCCTGTTCCCTGGCAGTTCCATCCTCAGCGTCCTTCTATTTATAGAATTTGGTGCGATAATTCCAGACTCCGAAGAAATTCCAGACGCCAAAGAACTTCCTGCAAAAGTGGCAAAATACATTTGATGACATCTGCTGGTCTTCGGGATATTCAGATGGACGTTTCCCACAGTTGACGGTTTTCCTGGCTGACGGGACACACAGCAGGTCAAAGGGGTCCAAAGCTAGACAAGCGATTCATACGCCTGTGTAGTTACACTACCGGTAATATATTTGTGTAATTACAGTATTGTACATTAGAAAGCTCAGTTTAATCGGGGTGTGGTCTGAGCTGGGTCAGTTTGGGGGGGTGTTGAGACGAGGATGACCAAACCTAAGTTTGCACAGCGGGACATTCAGCGTGAGGCATAAGAGAGAAATATATTTATTGTCAAATGTGAATGAAAAGCTAGAAAAGTGATGTGAGATAAAGGCTGACGACGTGGACTGTGGTCAGATCAGCATCTCTGGCGTTAGATTATAGTCAGTTTATTATTATTATTCTCATCGTTTAACACAAAAATGTAAAGTAAAGTAATTAAAACATAATAATATCACACAGTTGTGTATTCAAAGAAGAAATACGTCTTCATTAATGTCATCGAGCACACAGTACACACAACAACATTTCATTTACACTTTATTCACGCGTTTTTCATTTGTTGGTTTGTTTGTTTTTGTTAGAAGGCAGGTACGTAATTCCACTAAATACATTTGATAGATTATTCATTTCTTTGTTTGTCGACTGGATTCTTTTCTTTATGGAGCATAAGATAGAATGAACCATAAATAAAGGTGGAATAAATCTGGATGCAGGAGTTTCGTTTTCCAATTTGGAGGTTTTTCAAAATGTTTCTGATTTTTATTTTATTTTATTTTATTTTATTTTGTGGAGGTTGTCAAACCGAAGAAATGGGATCCAAGCTGGTGTTTTCCTGTCGACACAACCTGACGAGCCAAATGTCCGCCTCTTTTCTGCATGCTGCAGCTGCAGCACCGCCTTTTCTTATTCCTCAAGGGAATTTGGTAAGTAGCTGCCCCCCCTCCTCGGCCTAGGGAGACAGAGGGGCAAGGAGAGGGAACAGCACTTTGTTTCCACCAGTGTAGCCACACAATAATAATATAATAATAATATCTATACAGTTTAATTATAAATAGTACGTCCGTGAGTAGATTAGTTGCTTGGACGGTTCAGATTGATGCTCAAAGCTTTAATCTTATTTTTTGCTTTCTGTTTGTCTCCTAAAACGTCGTTAAATTGTCCGTACGGTGATTATTCTGTACGAAAGTCAGAAAAAAAGACAACGATTATTAGCAAACTAATTAGATATTTCTGTCTTTATGTTGCATTTTCATTCAATATTTAAATGTTTCCATTTATGTGAGGCTTCCGGACGGGGGACCCTGGGGGGGGGGGGGGCGCCCTGCACACACAGCATGGCAGAGCGCAGCTTCACCTCTCGTCTTGTCTTCCTTCAAAAAAATGTGAGACAAGTAAGAACCTGACAAAGGAGAGACAGAACTATGAAGGGATGTAAAGACCCAGGCAGTCAGCAGGATCCTGTTGGGTTGCCTTCAAAATAAAAGTCGTTCTGTCCCTCTTTCCTCTCGGTGACGATAAGCATGTTTTATAACATGTTTTACACTTTTAAACTATATCCAGTTTCCTACATTGTGTTTGCGCCCTTCTTCCTTAAAGCATATTAAATGCACCGCAGCATATTTTCTCACATTCTGAATAATTTAATAAACTGGCACCGTTTTTTATTTATTTGTAATTTGTCATAATATCTGGAAGAAAATGACAGAAGTGGCTCACAAGTGAACGGAGCAATAAAACGACACATACGGTCAAAGAAGTTTGATCATTAAAACGAGTTTTATCTTGAAACGTACAACCGGAAGTTCCACATCAGGTCATTGACGCCGCCGACTGTCAAACTCTCCCGGTGACAGCACGTCGCTGAGCTGCCGGCCGGGCATCGCGACACAAGAGGAACGGAAGTGCCGGTTCAGAACCGGACCGAACCCCCGTGCAGAACCGGACCGAACCCCCGTGCAGAACCGGACCGAACCCCCGTGCAGAACCGGACCGAACCCAGGCGTTATTCTGGGATGCAGGCTGATGAGCCGCAGGAGGAGTGACGTGCTGATGACCTACTTTGCTCAGGGCTCCGCAGGACGTCTCCTGTGACGTCACACAGAACACGCAGTCCTGTCCAACCTCTAAGTGACCTTCACTTTTCCTTTGCTGCTATGAACAGGGCAGGCGACGGAGCCCACGAGGTCATCCATGCATCACAGATGCCGTAATTAACTACGGTGGTTTTCCGTTTCCTCCCCGCCTGCTGCAGATCGCCGGCTCGGCTCCTTGGATTACGGCTCCTTATATTACGGCTCCTTATATTACGGCTCCTCGGATTACGGCTCCTTAGATTACGACTCCTTGTATTACGGCTCCTTGGATTACGGCTCCTTGGATTACGGCTCCTTGGATTACGGCTCCTTAGATTACGACTCCTTGTATTACGGCTCCTCGGATTACGGCTCCTTGGATTACGACTCCTCGGATTACGGCTCCTCGGATTACGGCTCCTCGGATTACGGCTCCTCGGATTACGGCTCACCGCTCGTGGGATTAAAGTCCACCGAAGCACGAGATTCTCTTATGCTCAGTAAAGATAAAAAGATAAAACGGCAGCCAAGCAATAATAACTGAAACGCCCCCCCCCCCCCCCCCCCCCGGCTGCAGCCATGCTTCTGAAGTGCGGCCGGCCCCTCCTGAGGCACACGGATGTCCCCCCCCGGGTCACGGAGAGCTTCATCCTGACGGGCTATCGCTTCCCGAACTACAGCCTGAGGGACTGCCTGCTGTCGGCGTTCAGGCCCACCAACGAAACCGGCAACTTCTGGACGCACTTCCTGCCGGTTTTCGTCTTCTCCTACCGCTTCGCGGAGGTCTTCGGCTGGGAGGGCGCGCCGCCCGGCGGCTCGCCGTTCTTCTACCCGCTGTGGACCTACGTCGCCGGCGTGTTTGCCCTGCTCATGGCGAGCTGCGCGGCGCACCTGCTCAACTCGATGTCTCTGGTGGTGAGAGAAGTCTGCTTCTTCGTGGACTACGGCAGCATCAGCGCCTACACCTTCGGCTCCTCGCTGGCCTACTACTACTACATCCACCCCCGGGCGGGGCTGGGCGAGGCAGCGGAGGAGCGCGGCGGCCCCCGTGTGTTCTTCGAGACGCTCTACCTCCCATCCGCAGCCCTCGTCGCCGTTATTTGCGCCTTGTCTTGCTGCAACACCCGCCAGGGTTGGAGGAAGCATCGATACCTCATCCGAACCTTCGTCTTCCTCCTCCCATTCTTCATCTCCACCACGCCCATCTTCTACCGCCTCCTCACCAGGTCGCCTTATTCCAACGCCGCCGCCGCCTCCTTGGCCGCTTCAGCCTCTGGCGAGGGCTTCTTCTACCGCCACTGCTTCTGGCTGCTGCTGTCGGCCGTCCTCAACATCAGCAAGGTTCCCGAGCGGCTGGCGCCGGGCCGGTTCGACATCATGGGCCACAGCCACCAGTGGTTCCACTGCTGCACCTTCCTGTCCATCCTGGACGAACTGGAGATGATCAAGTCGGAGATCAGGGCAATCCTGCTCAGCCCAGCTCTGCAGCTGCCCCCTGCCACGCCTTCCCCGCCCGGGCCGACCGCAGCGTCCACCTTCGGCGTGATGCTCCTCCTCCAGACAACCATCATCTCCATCATCGTTCGCTTCTCCTGGCACGCCAACTGCATGTACGGCAGCGAGAGACGCGAACTGGACAAGGAACCCTTGAAAGAGCATTGATGGGCTGGATCTGCACACGCTAGCATGGAGAAGCGCCCGCTTCGCCCGCTTCGCACGCTTCGCCCGCTTCGCCCGCTTCGCCCGCTTCGCCCGCTTCGCCCGCTTCGCCCGCTTCGCCCGCTTCGTACGCTTCGCCCGCTTCGCCCGCTTCGTACGCTTCGCCCGCTTCGCCCGCTTCGTACGCTTCATGCAGGGACTTTCTATTGTTTGCTGTTTGTTTCCTCTTCCTCAGATTTGTCCTTCTGCTCTGTCGCTGCTGAATTCTTGCCTTCATTTTGACCTGATCCCCTTTTCTTGACCTTTGCACCGCTTCCTCTGGCTTGCTTGTCATTTCCTGCCGTTTCCTGTGAGCTAAACGGCTAGCCTTCACACAGTGACGCACTTTAAGGGGGCCTGCTTGGAGACTCAAAGCGTGCAGCACTGACTGACTGGTCATCCTGATGTTTCCATGAATTTCATCCCAGAGCTGAAGGCGATGAAGCCTTTTTAATCTTCACTCTTTCACAAGCTCGTGTTCGTCGCCGTCTGTCGTCCAGAATCTCGGTGTGTGAGCAGCAGATCCGGTTCCGAGGGCTTCACTGTGAGCGTAGAGCAAACGAGGACGACGAAACCAGACACTCCATTTCACCACATGAGATGTAAAGCAACCGCTCAGAGGATAGGACAGGAGAGGATGATAGAGAGATAGATAGACAGATAGATAGACAGATAGACAGATAGACAGATAGACAGATAGATAGACAGATAGATAGATAGATGATAGATAGATAGATAGACAGATATAGAGAGAGAGATAGACAGATAGATAGACAGATAGATATATGGATATATATATATATAGATAGATGGATGGATGAATCTTGAATAGATAGATGATAGAGATGGATGAATGGATGGATGGATAAATCTTGAATATATAGATAGATAGACAGATAGATATATGGATATATATATAGATAGATGGATGGATAGATAGATAGATAGATAGATAGATAGATGGATATATATATAGATAGATGGATGGATAGATAGATAGATAGATAGATAGATAGATGGATATATATATAGATAGATGGATGGATAGATAGATAGATAGATAGATAGATAGATGGATATATATATAGATAGATGGATGGATAGATAGATAGATGGATATATATATATATAGATAGATGGATATATATATATATAGATGGATGGATGGATGGATAGATAGATAGATACTTGAGTCACACGTGGTCTAGATGTTCATCACGGTTGCTGTCTCCTGCTGGATCGCGTTGTTAGTCATGTCAGACACTGGAATGATCGGGGGGGAGGGGGCACTTTAAAGGGGCACTTTAAAGCCCCTTCAGTATTTTCTGCAGCACATTTCAGGTTCAGGTTTCACTGTGGCATGAAGCTGCAGGCAGGAAACCTGAGTCGAAGTTTCTGCACCAATAGAGCATCGCTGAAATTACCTTTGAACCTCTCGTCCCAGAGCCGGCTCTAGGCATAGGCGAACTAGGCGGTTGCCTAGGGCGCCACCAGCTGGAGGGGGCGCCACTCCAAGCCTCGAAAAAAAATTATATTAAAAAATTAAAAAAAATTAAAAATAAACTAATAATAGTTATAATTTATAGCCCCAACGGGCGCCCTTTTCTCATGCTCTGCCTAGAAAATAAAAAACAAACAAATACAGAAAATATTAAAAACAACCCCCCCCTCGTTGTTTGTCATTCTAGGTATGACCTGAAACACAATGCCTTGACCGTCCAAGGAAAGGGGGGGGGGGCAATTTATCAGCGCGCACCTCAGCTAGACCATGACAGTTGCTGCTGCAGAGGAGCTTCTCCAAACTAAAGCTTATAAAAACTGACCTGAGATCCACGATGTCACAAGAGCGTCTCAATGGACTTGCTTTAATAAGCATAAATCATGAGCTTTCAAGACAAGTATCATTTGATACCATCAGTATCGTCAAATGATACTTGTCTGAATGAAAGTTGTCTGAATCTGAATCTGAATCTGAACCATCGATGCCTTTGCTGCAAGGAAGTCCAGACGTGTAAAGTTTTAAATGTAAGCTATCATGGCAAAATTATTTGCTATGTATCTGTTTTGCATTGTTTGTGTGGAAGCTGTCAGGACTTTTAATTTCCTCTTAATCTGAACAGTAACCCTGTTTTATTTCTGTTTATTTATTTTATTTAATTTTATTATTATTATTTGTATTGTATAGCGTGTGCTGGTTGTTTTGAAGAATAATTAAACTTTTAAGGTCCATCATATGGCTGTTGTTATTAATGTTTTATATATATAATGTTTGCCGTGTATGGGGGGGGGGGCGCAAAATCATAATCTCGCCTAGGGCACCAAAATGGCTAGGGCCGGCCCTGTCTCGTCCCTTTAACATTTCTGATCAGCACGTCTGCCCCCCCCCCCCCCCCTGCAGAATGACACTGATTCATTATTTCCTCACGCATTAATACAATCTGTCTCTGCTTCCTTCATTATGTTAATGTGTCCATTAACACTAATATGATGAATAAATAGTACACAGAGCTGTTTTTGCTGCGTCTTTGTGGAGTTCAGAGGTTTAACATGCTTGATGTTGATGTTTATGCATAACATTAACCCCATAATGCCTCTCCAGATTTAAGCCGAACTCTGATTGTCATTCTATAAGAAGCAACGAGGACCAAAAGATCAAAGAATAAACAGATCAGAATCAGAATACTTGAGTAATCCCAGCGGGAAATGATATCAGATCATCAGCACATCTGAAACGGCTCGTCTTTGGGTTGAGCAGCACCAGACGCAGTTTCATTCAACAAAATCTTTGTTAGGACATTTTAATGAATAAATAACACACAAAAACGGAATGTGAATAGAAGCTGCTAACATTAGCATTCAGAACCCAAACGTGCATTTGAGTTTCATGCGAAACATGAACTGAATAAACCAAGAAGAAAAAAAACATCTAAATGTAGCATTTTATAGAAATCATAAATACGAAAACAAGACTGGAAATAGGTGACGCAGAAATGTCCTTGATGCTACGTGGAAACTGTTTGTGTGCCTGTGTGTGTGTTTGCATGTGTGTGTGTGTTTGCATATGTGTGTGGCCGTGTTTACATAAAAACAGGTTATGGTGCTTCTATCTTTGCATCACTATTGTTGTTACAGGCAACTTTAAACTTGGGCAAACATAAAAACACACACACACACACACACACAGTATGTGTGTGCAGGTATAGACTCTAAATATAACACTTCCAACATGAGGGACAGACAGAAAAGCCCCCCCCCCCCCCCGAGACGTCACCACAAATTGTTTTTAATTATACAGGTCTCTCAAATGTTGCGTCAGACTTGGCAGCCCTAATTTAATTGATCCTCAGGAGTGACGCCGGTGGAAACAGGTTTACCCTCCTCAGGGCGTTCTCAGGTTTGTCACCACAACCTGTACCGACTTTTAGGACTAACGTGACTGCTGAAGTTAAATATGGCGTTCCACAGGGTTCAGTGCTCGGACCTATTCTGTTCACGCTGTATATGCTTCCCTTAGGTGCTTAACACACCCTTAAAATGTATTTCCTCAACTATGTGTATAAAATCACAAGTGAAGAATCTGCCCTCAGATCAAAATAGAAATGAACCACCGAGAGACGACTCAAACAGAATAATCGCATTTTATTCTTCATTCTTTCAGAGCTCTGAGGCGGATTGAATCCTGACAGATTCAGAAGGTTCGCAAAAATAATAAAAGAGAACAAAAAGACAAAAACCTTTTGAATGAAAACGATCACATTCAATCGTTAAGGCAGCGACAAAGTTTGGAATGTTTAAAGAACGCTGGACTCAGAAAAGAGGTCAGAACGTGAGCAGAAGTGAATACCTGCCGGAGAACCGTCACGACACAGGATATCTCCGAGCTACGAGCAACCGGAATAAGAGGTTACTCTCTCAGTCAAGCCTTTTGATGCATCACAGCCGGTAACGACCATTTCTCATTTAACCTCTTCCTGACCCGGTCTATTAATCGTTTCGTAAACGGCTGAGGGGTTAATCTACGCCTCGCAGAAACCACTGCTGCAGCAGGAATGGTTCCTAGGCAACGGCTAAAGTCGCAAGGTGCGGCTCCGTGGGTTCCATTAGGAACCCCTGGTGCCTCGCTACACGCGTCTCTAGCGCCCACTTGTGGCCATACTGCGTCTCACTGATCTGCACTCGAATGAGCCCAAAGTTTGAAACACAAACCTGATGAATAAAGTCTGCCTAGAAGAAGTCCAAGACTTGTCATCGTTTCACAAACTCCCAAAACTGACCAATTTATCCGTGAAGGCAACAACAGAGACCCCCCCCCCTCACTATATTTACTGATTATTTCCTTTTAGAAATGTTGGGGTTGATGTAAAAAAATGAAAATGAAAGGTCTGTTCCAACAGCTGCTGGATAACATTTAGATGCTGACATGTTTTCTGACAAAGAAAAAAAAAAGGGCTTCATTTTAGAGGCTGTCGTGATATTTCGGTCACAAGTTCAGCGGCGACGTCGGGCGAATGGACCCGTGTTTTTGGGGCTGTACTCTAACGATTACCTTTTAAATCAGAGGTGCCCAAACTGTTCCAGGAAGGGCCGAGACGCTGCAGGTTCTCCTTCCAGCCGGTTACTAAAGCAGGTGATGAGAAGGAGCTCATTCGTGAGACCGGCTGCTGGAGAGACGGTTGGAAAGGAAACCCGGAGTGTCTCGGCCCCCCACGGAAGAGTTTGTCTTTTTGTCCTCGGCGGCATCGCCCTAACCCTAGCATGACCGGCGCCGCGTATCCTAACGCGTTTTAGCAACCACAGTATGCTCTCTCAGAAAAACCTTTAGTGTCTTCTGGCTGTGTGAGGACAGACGAGGACAAAGACGAGATTCCACCTTGGACGCGAGTCTTCTGAGACCTCGCGACGCCGACTAGTTTTCAGACATCTTTCGGATCATGTAGTTGAGGATTCCTCCGTGGCGGAAATAGGCCAGCTCCACGTCTGTGTCGAATCTCATCCGGACTTTGAACGTGGTCTCGTTGTCCAGCTGTAGAAACGGAGACGCGTCAGCACGTCTGCTTTAAACGGCTGCTTTAAAAGGCGGCGACCTGAACCGACCGTCACATCCACGATCATCCCGGGCGCGAGCTGCTCGGGGATCAACACGGAATAGCGTTCCCGTCCAGTCAGTCCAAGGCTTTCAGCGGTGTCTCCTGGTAGATACTCCAGAGGGACCACGCCCATTCCCACCAGGTTGCTTCTGTGGATCCGCTCGTAGCTCTCTGCTATGACGGCCTTAATACCCTGAAACACAAAACGCCGCGTTCACCACTCGATGTCCGACGTCTGGAGGTTACAGTCCAGCAAATGAATTTCCTCACCAGGAGGAAAGGGCCCTTTGCGGCCCAGTCCCTCGAGCTGCCAGAGCCGTACTCCTTCCCTGCTAGGACCAGCAGCGGGTCTCCTGACTGCTGGTATCTCTCTGCAGCATCGAACACATCCAGCTGGACCACAGGGAGAGATGAGCGTTCATTGGTCTAGAGACGTGGCCGTACCGGTAGTCTGCGTACGAGGATCAGAAAACAAAGCGCCCCGCAGATGATGCCCGATGAGGAGAGACAAATGAGGCCGAAGCTTTTTCTGGAGACTTCACGCAGCTCAAATACAGAAAAACCTCGACGAGCGTTCCAGACGGCGGCGCTAAACGGCTAGCTGCTAGCTGCTAGCTAGCTTCACTGGTCGAGCTCAGGTGTTCCCCACCGTCCGTCCTCGTCTCCGTGGTGCGTTTCCAGTATTGATCTGATCTGTGATGGGCCCAGAGGAAGCGAGTAACTAGAAAAGACGATGATGACGATGGAGATGAAGCATGAAATGATCCACCAACGTGAGCGTGGTGTCCGTAAGTGATGGGACACGCCAGTACGAGCGGAGTACATCAACGTGTACAATCCTCAACCAGAAGGATGCTGTCAAGTACACGAAGCCTTCCAGAGGCAGAACTATAATGTCTGAGTTTATGTACAAGTACCTGTAAAGTACAATTACTGCATAAAGTGTCTAACCCCCCCCCCCCCCCCCCGGCACTGCTCACCTCTGTTAGCGATATCGTCTGTCTCAAAGCTAAAACTCAAAGCCGCCTTTTATATTACAGTAATACTATATATCATTTATTATATCATTGTGTGTATCTATGTAGCAATTAAAACATTCTTCCATTGTTATTATTGATTTTTTTTTTTAGACGACCGGAACTGATTAAATTGTTTTCAGTGATTTTATAAGGGAAACATTGATTTGAGTTACGAGCTCGGTCCAGGAAGGAAATATACTCGTATGTCAAGGTGTTACTGTGACCCTGTTAGAACCCCCCCCCCCCCCCCCTCCAACTTGGCATGGTTTCCCAGTGATTGGAGACGCAGCATCACATCACTAGCGCCGCTACACACCAGGTTCTAAATCAGCCCCCCCCCCTCCCGAGAGGCGCGGCACGCTGACCGTTTCTCCAGTCGGAAGGTGAACGGTCTGTGGCGCCTGCCGCTGGAGGAACTTGTTGAAGAGGCGGATGTTGGCGAACGTCCCTCTGGCCATGACCGCGTCATTGCCGCGGCGTGAGCCGTACGAGTTGTAGTCGCGAGGGCTCAGCCTGTCGAGACACAAACACAGCGTTCTGTGACGCCACCCACATCAAAGGGGAACAAAGTCACTGAACTAAACGTGAGCGCTTTGTGCTCATTGATCAGGGTTAACCCCACGCAGCTTTACCTGTCAGTCAACGCTCGCGTGTAACAGAGCCCCAACCTGCGTCGAAGGCCGTTTCTTCTTCTACACGGCGCTCACTCACCCCCTGCTGGTCAGGTGGCGCGCTGCAGCGCTGTTCCTGGCGATGTTCCCCGCAGGAGAAATGTGGTCGGTGGTGACCGAGTCTCCCAAGTTCAGCAGGACGTAGGCGTCTTTTATGGGCTTGGGGGGCTGCGGAGTCGCCGTCTGGACGATACGACGTACAGAAACACAGACCGTGTTAGTGACAGCAACATATGGCGCCGGGATCTCTTCCGGATCGTCACCAAAACGTAATCCTCTAGTCCCTCGTCCTGTGACCGATGGTTAGAGCGGTTCAAATCCCGGCTCTGACCATACAGATATCAAAGTGTCTTTGGGCAAGACACTGAACACCCAGAGTGCTCCTCTCTCTCCACCCCTTCTCTCTCTCTCTCCCTCCCTCCCTGAATGAATATATTTACCAAACCATCGAAGAACGGCGGTGACTTGATGTACGTTGATTGGGGGTCCCAGGCGTACAACGTATCAGAGGGGGCGACCAGCGAGTTCCAGCGCTCATTCACCCTCTGCAACGACACGACATCTCAGCCGCACGTCAACATCCAATCGCTTTTCCAAAAGTTCTCGTCGCCAGGCTAACGGCTGCACTACCTCAATCTTCTCATAGACTTCTTTGAACATTGACGGGATGACAAACGATCTCTCGACCGCCTGAATCTCCTCCCGTGTTGGCCAGATGTCCCTCAGGAAAACCTCCCTGCCCTCAGCGTTAACGGCTGCAGATGATACAAGGACAACGGGAAACATGAAGCAAACATGAAAACACGTCCTCCAGAAAGTCGTAGAGGCGTACACACGACTATCCTCCAGTGGCCTACGCACTTATTTACAGTAGTCCCTCATTTATCGCGGGTTCTACGTTCTAAAAATAACCCCCGATAGGCGACATCCTCGAAGTAGTCAGCTTAATTTTTTACAATTATTATACATGTTTTAAGGCTGTAAACATTTTACCACACGTTACATTGTACACGTTAAAGCTAAAAGGACTCCACCCCTGCGCCCTCTAATTGGCTATCTCATAATCGCTCGGAACGTTTCCGGTCCCTTTCTTGAATGCTATTGGACACGTGAGCTGTCAGTCAAAACCCTCAACCCGACTCGCCATTTCCTTCTGTCACCAAGTTTGTTCAGTTCAGTTCAGTTCAGACAACTTTATTTATCCCAAGGGGCAATTCAGTTTAAGCAGTCTACCAGACCATACGATACAAACATAATAAAAACATAAAAATATATTGACAAATGCTCAGTAATGATGATTATAAAGCATGCTTAGAAGAGTTTAACAGCCTAATGGCAGAAGGAATGAACGACTTGGAGTAACGATTTGTTCTCCTGCAGGGGGCGATACAGCAAAGTAAAGGAGAACATATCCTGATCGCTACAGGGGAGGCAGCGCCTATCCCTGGAGGGCGTCTGTTTGACCGCGCGGCATGCAAACGGAACTTTAAGACACACTAACAGAGAGAGAAAAGCAACTTTGAGAATGCCAGCACGATGGGGATCAACTACATTAAACTGAACTCGGTTATTAGCCAAAGAGCGTTTCCTTGGAAACTGAAAATGACCACAAAGCTGGTTGTGAGCAGCATGATTATTTATCATAATGATATTAAACCTAAGTTAAATAGGAAACATCAGATGGAGGTAGAAATATAGATGTCTCTTTTGTTTTAATCAAAGTTCACTCAGACATATTAACAGCTCAAATAATCCAAGGTCAACCAGGTCAACTGATAAAACGTTGGACACACCCTGTTTAGTGATACGCAGTTTAGAACACGAGCCATAAAGCCTTATCCAGCACGTCTGGGAAACGACTCACCAACGGGCTCGGAATCAAAGTCGATGCTGACAGTGCCAGCTAGCGCATAGGCGATGACAAGGGGGGGCGAGGCCAGGTAGTTCGCCCTCGTGTTGGGGTGGACGCGCCCTTCAAAATTTCTATTCCCCGATAAAACACCCGCAGCGACGAGATCTCCCTGAGACACAAATCATCGTAAACATGTCAGAGATCGCCATAAACACGGAAACTGAGAACGCATCATGAAAATGCTAAAAATCTTTTAGTAATTTACTGTATTGCGTCGTGTTTTTATTGTAACCTCTTGTTCGTTTTTAAGTCTTGTTGTGTTTTTCTTTTACATGTCTAGGGACTGCGGATGTAAATTAGCATTTTTGCTAAAATCCGGCACATTTACATCTATTATATTATTTTGTAATGATGTTCATTAACGTGCACTGTCCCTATCAAATAAATAAAATGAAAAAAACGTACAAGCAAACAAAGATAGAGAACGCAAAGGTGGACTTCCGTGTCCAGGGAGGGACTGAAAGACGGACGCAGGAAAGAGAGCGCTAAAGAGCGGGTGGAGCCGTGGAATCTTCTCGCTACCTGCGTTATGGCCTCCACCACAGGCTCCGGGATCGGCCCGCTGTTGCCGATGCAGGTCATGCAGCCGTAGCCGACAACCGCGAAGCTAGCGGGGAAACACAAAACGATTGCCGGTGAAGGTTATCGGACATCGGTTCCCAGTAAACCCAGACAGAGGTCGAGAGTGGCTGCGGAACCCGCCGGCGTGACGTTTACAGGTGGGCGCGGCGGAACAGACGTTTCCTAATGTGCCCGCCCTTCACGGACAAACTCACCCCAGGCGAGCGAGGCAGTCCATGACGCCGCTTTCCTTCAGGTAGTACGTGACCACTCCACTTCCAGGTGACAGGCTGGTCTTTATGTACGGCTTCACGCTCAGCCCGCACTCCAGAGCCTTCTTAGCGAGCAGCCCTGACACAAAAACCAAAACGGCATTTCAAGACTCCAAAGAGTCTCCACCCCCCCGACAAAGACACCGTTCCCATCAAGAGGAGAAGCGTCCACCTGCTCCGAGCATGACGGATGGATTGCTCGTGTTGGTGCAGCTGGTGATGGCGGCGATGACCACCGAGCCGTGGCTTAGCGAGAACTCCTCTCCATTGAACCGGAAAGGGACCAGAGTGCTGCGATGTCCGGGAGCCACTTGGAAACCCTTGAAACCTTGCTGAGAAGGACAGCAAAAACACCAAAACCAGTTACGGGGTCAGGGACACAAACCGGGGCCATCATGGGACAAAAAGGCCGGGAACCGTTGGGATAATCCTCCGAGGTGAATCTGCAGCAACTGGACTTCTGTTCACGGAACGAGCGACAGGCTGAGCAATAGGAGCGTCGGGAATGCTAAAGGGCCGAACGGAGTCATTCTGAGCGTGTTGTTGCACCCACCTTTGCTCCGAGACAGCTTTCAAAGTCTCTCTTCATGTCAGAGACAGGAATTCGGTCCTGAGGTCTTTTGGGACCGCTGCAGCAGGGAACCACGGCATTCAGGTCCAGCTCTACAACCTGAGGGAGGGAGAGAGAGAGAGAGAGAGAGAGGAGGACTGGATCTCCTGGTTTCATCCGCAGGATGAGAGGGAGATGAAGACGAGGCACGGAGCCTAACCAGAGTAAAGTCCGGATCTTGTGTGGCGTCGTCGTAGTCTCTGAACATGGATACGGCCTTCAGGTACTTTGTGACGAAGGCCAGCTTGTCCGCTTCTCGCCCTAAATGTAAACACATTTAGACAAACTTTATACATTATCTACTCACCTCCACGTCAATCTACAGTCTGCAAAACACTTCCTGGCACATCTCGAGCTGTAAAGGGGGAACCTTCACGTGCGATTAAGTCCTCACCCGTCTGCTCCAGGTACCGGATGCTGACATCGTCCACAGGGAAGAAGGCGGCTGTGGCGCCGTATTCTGGGCACATGTTGGCGATGGTGGCTCGGTCAGCGATAGACAACTGAGCAACGCCGGGGCCGAAGAACTCGACGAACTTCCCCACGACGCCGACCTGACGAAGATGCTGAGGGGAAAGGAGGAAGACGACGTGAGCGTGAGGCCGCAAAACAGCAAAATCGACAGAAGCCGACGATGGTGTGGGTTACTGGGGAACTTTTAATGACCTTAGTGACGGTGAGGACGATGTCAGTGGAGGTGATGAGTTGGTCTGGGGTCCCGTAGACCCTGTATCCCACCACCTCAGGCAAGACCATGCTTATTGGTTGGCCCAGCATGACGGCCTCTGCTTCGATTCCACCCACACCTAAAGTTAAAGCACAAAGTCTCACATACTCACCTACGCACGTTGGTCAGCGTCTCCCTGCTTTTGAGATGCGCCTAAAGACATTTCAATGTGATGCCTATTCAATGAGGACATTTGGAATACACGGCTGGTTCGATGCTGGTGTGTCCCGATCTGATCGCGTGATCGGAAATCTGACCCGATCACGAGTTTACAGACTCGATCGGCGTCGGACGTTACCTCCCGATCAGGGATAGTCATTTTCATTACTTTATACCAGATCTGGAGTTACGTGGCGGCACAGAGTGAGCCCTCTCTGCTCCAACAGAAACGGCAGGGCGTGCGGCGTGACGTCACTTCCTGTTGAACGCCGCCAAGCGGCGCAAAACAGGGAAGCGGCTTGAAGCTAGCCGCGCGACTAATCGAGTACGTCTGCGCTGCGGAAGAAATCTGAAGTGGACGAGAGAAAAGGTTACCTGTGTTCACTGTGAGAGATTGTGAGCCATAAGCAAAGCAAATCGGCAACGCAACAGCAGAGTGCCTTCAGCTGGCTGGCCCCGCCCCCTCACAGCATTTTGAAATGTTAATAATAGTTAATAATTATCATTGTAATTATTGTAATAAGGTCTAATGACGACTCCAACCTGCTCTGAAAGCAGGATACATTTGTTTTGTTTTGCACAGAGATCATTGTTGCAGTGTGAGTTGGCGTGCGTCAATGAAATAAATAAAACACTCGATCATTATAGTTTTCATTTAGTGGCCAGATATTTTTTTTTTTTTTTACCTATTCCACCTATTTTTTCTTACGGTAGATCATCATAACAATAATCCAAATGATAATGTCCGAGCCGTCAAAATGGCTGCTATGGTCATTCTAGTTCCATATGCGCATTCACCAAACCCTTTAGTGAAAAAAAAATATGTTTTTTTTCAAATTCAAGACAGACATATGATTTTTTAATGGTCTCTCTCTGGATCAAACCATGCCCATCAACAACAGATAATCATTGGTGACATTTCCACAGTTCAAGGCTCGACCAGAGAATGCATCTACCTTTAATCACGTCCGGCTGCATTTGTAAGTCAGCATCATCTTACCCCAGCCCAGCACTCCCAGTCCATCAATCATAGTGGTGTGTGAATCAGTTCCCACGAGGCTGTCAGGGTAGAGGTAGCCGTCATGGTGAAACACCACTCGAGCCAAGTACTCCAGGTTGACCTGGTGAATGATGCCTGACCCCGGAGGAATGATGCGCATGTTCTTGAAGGCTTTAGAGCCCCACTGGGAAGAATGGGCAACATCACCGAGGGTTAAATGAACGCCCTGATACGAGACAGGAAGACCTCACGCTGGCTTTGGATGAACGTCATACCTTTAAGAACTGAAATCGCTCTCTGTTGCGCTCAAACTCCAAGTCCTGGTTTTTCTGAAGGCTATCAGAACTGAAGAAGAAGAACAAAATCATTTTGAAAGTCAAAGCCTCAGCAAAATGAGACGATCGTGTTGCACCCACAGGGAGAATAATGCCGAATTAAGGGCCAGGCTGATAAACAAACCTCAAAAACCAAACCGGAAGATCATTTCTGCTAACAAGAGGCCTTTTTAAAAGCCTGTTTACAACCTTTATGACGCCTTCCTGTGAAAATAGGGGAATGCCGATGCTCTGCCTCTGAGCTGGTAGCCAACAGGACAGGCTACAAGGTCAGCCATTTCTAACTGGGTCAGTAAAGACCGCTGTTGCTGCTCGCAGGTGAAATGAAATCAGCACGGCTGTGACCCGGAGGCTGTTGCTCAGATTTTCCCCCCGGAGGACAAATAAAGTTTGTCATTAATGACATGAATATCACCGTGCATGAAGAGGAACCTCGGGGGCCACAGCCTCGCTGCTCTAAAGCTCATCAGCCAATAGGAACGCGCCCCTAAAAGAGCCCGCCCACACGGGAGGCAAACAAACCTTCGGTAAGGCCAATCCAAAAAAACAGAAGCGTAAACAAAAGAGAGAGAGAGAGAGAGAGAGAGAGAGAGAGAGAGAGAGAGAGCATAAGGAAGCGTAAACTAAATGACACGCCCTAGCAAAATAAAAGACAGTTTACCCAAGTTATTTGTTTTCACATTTATTTATTTTTTTGCTTGATTTAATTTTATTCTCTCTCAAATCCATTTTATTTTTTTTAAATATTTGACTTTTAATAGGTTTTGCTTGAAACGTTTGACACAAATCTGATTCCACATCTCCCGGAGCTGAACTACGAGCTGCTGAGGAAGCGTTTCAATGGGCCTGGTCTTACCTTCTGTTGAAGTCCACTTGGATAGAGTGATCTATGACGAGGTCAGCCGGACAGACGGGGTTAATCTTCTCTGGATCGCCACCCAGTTTCATCACGGCGTCACGCATAGCTGCAAAGTCCACCACGGCGGGGACCCCCCTGCAAGGAGTTTCCACACAACAGGTCAGAATGACCGACTCACCGCTGAGACTCCATTAATCGTCTGGTAACAGAGAACGGGAAACCCAGATCATCAATACCACCATTAAATACATTTATTTTGACAGCAATAAATGATTCCTTCATTCTTCTTCTACAGATTTTTCCGCTTTGTGGGTCACGGGAGCTGCTGCCCATAGTCCAGCTTGCTGTGGGTGAGAGGGCGGGGGGGGGGGGACACCCCGAATACTTCGCCAGCACACCACGGAGCTTTTGGGGCAGCCATTTCACCTAAGTGTGTTTTTGGAGGCGGGAGGAAACCGGAGAACCCAGAGAAGACCCACGCGGACTCAGGGAGAGACATACAAGCCGCCCAGATCGGATTCAAACCCGGTACCGACAGAGCTAACCGTGCCGCTCCTAGCAATTAATGAATATCAATTAATAAACAGCATCTTGTTACGGTCCTGCAAAAATCAAATAAAGGACTGGAATAGAGAGAAAGCAAGGAATCAGCGCAAAGATTTATCGAACTAAAAGTGTCAAACTAAACGGGCAAAATAAATCCATGGCGAGAAGACTGAGGCGAAGCAGGACAGTTTGGAGCAACTAAAAAAAAAAAAAGTCAGAAACAGAAGCCATGACAACAAGAATCCCAAAAGCTAGTTTGAGGAGCTTCTGAAACTTTACATCCCAAAGAGCAGCATCTACATACGTGAAGTCCTGCAGGATGACACGGGCTGGTCTGAATGGGACCTCCACAGCTCGGGTCTGGGTCTCCTTCCAGTTCAGGATGCTTTCCACATCCGAGCTCTTTATCAGAAACTCATCACAGTTCCTCACAGCAGACTCCAGAAGGACCCGGATGGAGAACGGCAGACGGTCTGAGAAACAGACAGACGATGAAGCTCTCTGGAGAATCAGACGCTCTAATGGCTAAATTACAATGAGAAGCCACACAGTCGGTAAAGAAGTGCTGTTACCATATCTGGGATCTCCAAGTCTGGAAAGATTGTAAAAAAGCTGCTTTGGGTCCTCGAGGTCCAGCGGCTCCACGATGCGTCGGAAGGGATTTGTCACATTTGCAGACATCCTCCCCGATATGTCGACAGTAATCTCAAAGAAGAAAGCCAACCAGGATTAACACCGGGATTAACTTGAGAGCACGATCTACTGCCGCCCAAACCCGAACTATCTGCTTGTCACAGGAGAATCACCACCGACTGCAAAACAAACGTCTACTGAAATGAATTAAACCGAACTAGAATCTAGCTTATAATCAAAAATCACGAGTTTTCTATGAATATGGCAAAACCTGTTTTTTTTTTTAACGTTTTTGTTTTACCAATAAGTATTACCGCTGCTAATACGAGCTGGAGGAAGTAAAAAAAAAAAGAAAAAACAGGAGTGATGGGCATGACCTTCAACTCACGCTTGAAGTTGAAAGATGAAATTGATCAAAAACATTCTCCAGAGTCTCGCTCAGATGTTTCCACCACACTTTTAAACAAGCTCAACGGAGACCAGATGAAATAAACTTTATACAGCGACAGCAGGGTTCATTGTAAAACCTCGTTGCAACACGTGGCGAGAATGCGGAAGGATTGACATTCCAGGTCGGCGTGCACGTGAGGCCGAGGGTCCGTGAACTCTTACATAACTATGTCTCATTAGTGTGGGAATGGGAAGTCTCGCGTTCGACAAGCTGTATTCTGCTCAATGTTCAGGTGAATTCATTCGGAATCCTGACGAATCCCGATCCACGACGATCCGCGTAGCCATTATCCGTGTGAAGGGCGAACCGTCACAAAGGCATCCCGTGACGACGACGTACTTTGAAGCAAAGTGGTTTTATAATAGGGGCACGATTGCCACATGACACCCGGCAGCACAAGGGCTTTGCTTCTTTGCGTTTTGTCTAATGCACCTCTGTGAAACAGGAACGGCTCATGCGCGGTGTCGAGCGCGGAACCTTCGTCTTTCTCTCTCCTCCGTATTTGAACCTTAATAAATCCTAAAAATCCACAAATCAGTGTCAAGTGCGATTGTTAATCCTGTTCAAATACGAGTTGACCTGAAGGTTCCTGTCTAAGACTAATCATTCTGACACTTTACACCGTTACATCAAGTTCTTACATTGCAAACGTGCAAGACGAGCCTCCACAAATATCTGTAAACTGAATGTAGATTCAAACCAACACACAGTAAAAACGCTGCTTGTGTAAGAAGACCGTTAACATGTCTTTCATTTCTGTCAAGAAGAAGCAACCTTAATAAAGACACTCATGTTTTATTTACAACTGCTAACGCAGCATGTTAGCAGTAGCTTCTAGGTTAAATGTCAACATTTACGTTTTATAGGGACTTAACAAAAAGGAGTAATGGTCAAAGCATTATTACTGTATTTGTTCTTTGTTATTATTAGCATGACGTGACAGAAGATAGGAAGGTTTTAAATGTGACAGCCAATGTTAGCAAGTTAAAACGACTCCCACCTAGTTCTATGTAAAATAGGGCGTTCCAATATGTTAGCTTTAGCTATAGCACGCTACGAAGAAAGAGCTCATGTTTAATTCCGTTTCGGGGTATTGTAATATCTTACTTCCAAGATGAACAGAGGACAATCCGCAGAGGGACGAGCAAAGTGACGGAGAAACCTCACATAACCTCAAAAAAACCCAGCTTCCGCTGCCAGCGACGACGCAACTTCCGGTCAAAGCTTTATTCAAAATAAACCAGCTTCCGCTGACAGCGACGACGCAACTTCCGGTCAAAGCTTTAATCAGAATAAAAGCGTTCAAGTAAACGCACTAAAGAATTGACGAAACACATACATTTAAAATATATATTTTTTAGCAATATATATGCCTGCATATGTTTTGCCAAGTCTCAAAAATCCTAAAGTTAGTATATTTGCAGATGACACCAATATATTTTGTTCTGGAGAGGACTTAAAGGAATTATTGGGGAGGATCTCTACTGAAATGGGCAAACTGAAAATGTGGTTTGACAGAAACAAATTATTGTTAAACTTAAGTAAAACAAAATTCATGTTATTCAGCAATTGCAATTAAAAAAATAAAAAAGTTCAGCTAAAAGTAGATGGGGCCAATATTGAACGAATGTATCAAAACAAGTTTCTTGGGGTAATAATTGATGATAAATTGAACTGGAAGGTTCATATAAAACATGTACAAAGCAAACTGTCAAGAAGCATTTCAGTTCTGAGCAAATCAAAACATATTCTGGACCACAAATCACTCCACATTCTTTACTGTTCACTGATCGCACCATATTTACATTACTGTGCAGAGGCTTGGGGTAATACATACAAATGTACAACACAATCACTATATAAACTGCAAAAAAAGCTATAAAAATAATTTACAATACCGGTTATAGAGATCACACAAATTCACTATTCTTACAATCAAAACTATTAAAATTCACTGACCTGTTTCATTTTCAAACAGCACAAATCATGTACAAAGCTATAAACAACCAACTTCCGGGAAATATTCAAAAAATATTCATCACTAGAGTTGGGGGTTATAAATTGAGGGGGGAGCACTACTTAAAACATCAGCGGGCACGTACAACATTAAAACGTTTTTGTGTTTCTGTTTGTGGAGTGAGGTTGTGGAACGGGTTGGGTGCGGAGCTCAAGCAGTGTCCAAGCATGACCCAGTTTAAAAACACAAGGTTTTCATGAGATACAGTGAGGAAGAAGGACTTTAACGATTGGGTGTTTTCATGAATGATTTATGAATTATCTTATTTCCTATTTTATTTTCTATTTATGGTAAATATATGTTTGTTTACTTTATTTTCTATTTTGTTGATATATGTGGTGAACTTTCTAATTATTTTCTATAAAAAAAACAAATATGTTTCTTTATTTTATTTTCTATTTTTGGTAGATATGTGTTATATGTATGTTGGGGATCCAGTTTATTGAGTAGTGGAGAAGGGGTACGTTTAAATAAGCTCATGCTTCATCCTACTCCTTTTCGGACATGCTGCGTTCATATTATGATTATTGTTTTGACTTTGTTATTGTTATTTTGACTTCATTGTTTTCGGTTTGTTTTTTTTGACTTGTATCGCGATAAACTCTGTCTGTTTATTTATGTTCAAAATAAATCATTCATTCATTCATTTTTATTGGTATTGATTAATGTCGATGATTTATGTACAAAGGACTTTAAACGGAAACAAGACCGCAAGGGCTTTTTTGAAATGCTCCTTAGACAGGATGTTTGACTGTACTTGTACTGTAATACATGCTACTGTTTGACTGTACTTGTACTCTAACATTCTATTTAATATATTCATCATCATCATTCATTCATTAATTTGCCCATTTGATTGTAAACTGCATGAAACACAAATGACAGAAACTGAACTGTTGCCTGAAAAGCATCTTCTGCATTTAGTCAAAACATTCAAACTCAAATTCTTTATTTTTAAAAAGGGACAATGTGTATTAATCAACAATTCTCAACAGAAAGTAAATACACCGAGTACGCTGAAAGGCTCATTTCCAGCAATCGTCCCTTCGCCATATATTTTTTCAACAAATCTTTTCTCCACATCTCTTCACACTGCACTGAGTCACCTGGAACATCAGGGGAACTATGTGAGGATGGTTTTTGGGGATTACGGCTCCCCACAAGGATGTGTGCTGAGTCCGCTCCTTTACTCTCAGTACACTCACGACTGCACGCCAACCCATCTCTCCAACGACATCATCAAATACATTGATGACACCACCGTGGTCGGACTCATCTCGGAGATGAGGTTGATAAAGTGGTGGCGTGGTGTTTGGCGAATAACCTTTCACTGAACACCACTAAAACTAAATAATCGACTTCCGTAAACGCAGCCCAGACCCGGCTCCGCTGACCATCATGGGGGGCTGCGTTGAAAGGGTCCACAAATTTAAAATCCTGGGTGTCCACATCAATGATGATCTTTCCTGGTCTGCAAACACCACGGCGGCAATAGAGAAGGCCCAGCAGCGAATCCACTTTCTGAGGGTGCTCAGGAGAAACAACCTGGAGGAGAAACTGCTGGTAGCCTTTTACAGAGCCCCCTGGAGAGCATCCTGGTGTACTGCATCATGGTGTAGTACGCCGGGTGCACAGCAGCAGAGAGGAAAACTCTGCAGGATCAACACAGTTCAGAAGATCACCGGCTGCTCTCTGCCCCCCCCTGGACCGTATCTCTACCTCAGCAGAGCATCATCCATTGTCAGAGACACTTCACACTCTGGTCACACTTTGTTCGACCAGTTGCCCTCAGGCTGGCGTGATAAGTTGCACAAAACCAGGACAAACAGACTCAGGAAGTTTATTTGCTAGAACCATCAGCGCTCTGAACATCAACCAACACGGGCACTAAACATAGCAACCAATTAACATGCTCAACAACTGCTGTGAAATCTCCCACCCGTATGTGTAAAAAGTCCCCAGGAATTTACGGGTTGCATTTTCTTGTAAATATGTTATTCTTACGGATGCTTCTGTGGAATATTATCAAGCACCCGATGGAGCAGCGCTCCTAATTTCATTGTGTACCTGCGAGACAATGACAACAATAAAGGTTTTCTGTTCTTTTCTAGTTTCTGTAATATTTCCCACGTTTGACTAATTTACGGCCTCTGTGTGGGTTCTCATGTGGCGTGTCAAATGAGCACTCTGTCTGAAATGTTTCCCACATGTCCCACAACTGTAAGGCTTCTCACCTGTGTGGGTTCTCATGTGGACTGCCAATGCTCCACTCTGACTGAAATGTTTCCCACATGTTTTACAACTGTAAGGCTTCCCACCTGTGTGGGTTCTCATGTGGACTGTCAATGTTCCACTCCGTCTGAAATGTTTCCCACATGTTTTACAACTGTAAGGCTTCCCACCTGTGTGGGTTCTCATGTGGCGTGTCAAATGAGCGCTCCGTCTGAAATGTTTCCCACATGTTTCACAACTGTAAGGCTTCTCACCTGTGTGGGTATTCATGTGGCTTGTCAAATGACCGCTCCGTCTGAAATGTTTCCCACATGTTTCACAACTGTAAGGCTTCTCACCTGTGTGGGTTCTCATGTGGACTGTCAATGTTCCACTCCGACTGAAATGTTTCCCACATGTTTTACAACTGTAAGGCTTCTCACCTGTGTGGGTTCTCATGTGGCGTGTCAAATGAGCGCTCCGTCTGAAATGTTTCCCACATGTTTTACAACTGTAAGGCCTCTCAACTGTGTGACTTCTCATGTGTTCTTTACAACTTCCATTTGTCGCAAAAGCCTTGCTACATGTTGTACAAACATGTGGTCTCCCTTTTCTGTTCCCTCTGCTGTGGGATTGACGTGTGGGCTCAAATTCTACACCCTCTTCAGGTCTCTCACGTCTCTTATCATGGCTTGCTGATGCCTGACAGCCGTTAGAGAACAGCAGCTGGTCAATGTCTGCTGCTCCTACCACAGAGATAATAACAGGCATGAGAACTCCAGACTCTTCTGATGCTGCATCTTCATCAGATTTCATGTACAGAGTCTGATCGTTGCTCTGATCTTTTTCTTCAGAAGTAGGACTCAACATCAAGGATTCAGTGTCCTGCTCCAGTTTAAGCCACTCTCTCTCCTGACTGGTGGGGATTTCTTCCTGCTCCTCTTTCACACGTGGAGGCTCTGGCCCCTCTTTGTCCAAACTGCAGTGCATCTCCTGCTGACGGAGCTGCTGATCAGCAGGAACCTCCTCCTCCTCCTCCTCCTTACAGACATGTTGCTGTGGACAATCTGGAGGACAGAGAACAGAAGAAATTTGACGTTGCTGTGATGAAACAAATGTAGACGTGAGAGGACATACATACTTCCTCTGTGCGATTTCATGTCGGGTCTCCAGGTGATATATGGCAGTCTTTGCTGATGATCGATGTTCACTCAGTGTTTTACACTCATTTCTTTACAATCGGTCGCTTTTTAAAAACTTTTAATCAACTGAAGTCATCCTTTTCACCTGAACACCTGCAGACGAAACAGGCAAAGTGAGTTAATGTTATCTTCTGCTACAGCTGATTGTACAATTACTTTAAAATGTGTGTATTTAATATCAATAGAAAAGGAGAACCGCCTCCCTTTCTTCCCCTTGAAAACTTCAAATATCAGTTCAAGAACAGGAATACCAATAAGTTTCATTTCAAACATTTACAGTCTGCTCAGTCCTCCGCTCTCTGCCAGATTGTCAGTGACTTGTTCCTACTCTCCAGCACTATAATCCTGGTTTTGATTTATGTTTACCGACCCTGCTTGTTTTTCAGATTTTCGTCTGTTGGCCTGCTCCTTTGGATTTTTTTTCAATGATAACTTTAAACTAATCAGAAATACTCTCTCTACATTGCTAACGGTAAACGACTATTCTCGCTGCACATGTCCGGTTTCTGGTGCAACACCTACGTGGGTGTATCGAGGCCCGTTCCCAGCATCACTCCAGCGTTCTAACGGTACGTTGTGTTTGCTCATTACATCAGAACGCTGATGATGAGGAGAAAACCCTGCAACCACGTTAGCACAGCTGGAAACAGTTCAGCTGCTCAGAGAAGCTAAAGAACTGAACCTTCCTTTGTGTGGGTGAGCCCAAACTGTGGAACGGTAGTGTGTGTGTATTTATATATATAATTAAAGTATTTGTCAAACTAGGCCAAAGCTTACATGGCTGCTTGTTCTGTGCTGCTGTGTAAATATTTTGTGAAAAAATAGTCATCTCCAGAACCAGAACCAGAACCAGAACCAGAACCAGAACCAGAACCCGAACCCGAACCCGAACCCGACACCTCGTTTTAGGTCGCTCACAACACAGCTGCATGTCTACGTAACCAAAAACTGTGTCATAACACAAACATTATGTAACCAACTTTAGTACAGTGCAGCTAGTAGCACTTAGCATTAGCATGTTAGCACTCACCAGTTTCTTCGTTCCAAAGTACGCGGCCTGTGAGCAACGTGGTTCGGTCACGGAATCGGGAATCTGCGAGATGAGGCGCAAAACACTGAGATCGGACGTTTAACGCACACTGAGAGAAGAGCTTTGATACAATATTTAACTCGCTGTACCTGCAGCTTGCCCAAGTCGTTCGGTGTGTGTCCGCCATATTGAATCCCGCAACGGGTTGAACACTCGCATGGAGGACGCAGGTATCGCGATATTTTGGGGTCGTTCCGGTAAAATAGATTGTTATAATATTATCTCCCTTCCTCTCTTACAATAATATCCGAAAGTCCCTTTTTCTTCCTTCCTTTCAGTTTTGTCCTCCTCAGGACTATGTCACTCGATGATCAACATTATAGCAATCTATTTTACATAGCGACCCCATATTCTCGCGATACCTGCGTCCTCCATGCGAGAGTTCAACCCGTTGCGGCCTTGCGGGATTCAATATGGCGGACACACACCGGACAACGTGGACGAGCTGCAGGTACAGCGAGTTAAATATTGTGTCAAAGCTCTTCTCTCAGTGTGCGTTAAACGTCCGATCTCAGTGTTTTGCGCCTCATCTCGCAGATTCCCGATTCCGTGACCGAGCCGCGTTGCTCACAGGCCGCGTACTTTGGAACGAAGAAACTGGTGAGTGCTAACATGCTAATGCTAAGTGCTACTAGCTGCACTGTACTAAAGTTGGTTACATAATGTTTGTGTCGCATAGTGCCTGTTACAGACATACATTTATATATATATTAGTGTTAAAATGTAACAGGAAGTCGGAAAAGAAGCAGCTGCGTCGTGTACATCCCCGTCCCTGCTCAGCCCTCCTGACTGGCTGGTACGGACTCAGCAGTCGAGGAGGAGCACATGTGTCTCTGGCTGATCTAAAAGTCCCCAACTGATCCTTGGTGGTGAAAAGAAATGCTCAGAATGTGAGCAAATCAATTGTGAGTTCTTTAATGCGAAGAAAGTTCAGGAACAGGAACTCTTTTTTTATTGGTAAGACGCGTCTGAGACGGATAGCCAGCCTTATATGAAGGAAACGCAGGCTGTAAATGTATATTAGCTATATTAGCCTGTAGCAACTCAATGTAATAACAGCTCATAATGTAATAACAGCTCATAATGTTATAACAGCTCATAATGTAATAACTTAAATGTAATAGCAGCTCATAATGTAATAACTTAAATGTAATAGCAGCTCATAATGTAATAACTTAAATGTAATAACAGCTCATAATGTTATAACAGCTCATAATGTAACAATGGCTTGTACTGTGAGAAAAGTGTTGCGTTTCACCGTTGTCTTTACCTTTGCTATTCCTGCAGGGTGAAAGGACAGGCTTCCACCTCTGTGATTTTCTGTCTGTAAGCAAAGTAACATGATTTCTGCAAAATGTGGTGGAGCTTTAAGGCCATAACGGCCACATCTGCACACTGACGATGGGTCATGATTTTATTACTGTACTATTACTGTACTATTACATTATGAACTTTTATTACAATTAAGTTATTACACTGAGTTGCGACACAGCAGCCTTTTGACAAGGTAGGTAGGCTGTATAAACGAACCTAAGGCGCATGGAATAGAAACTACTGTATTTGCATGGGTTGCGTTATTCAAAGGGAATGTCAGCAAAACAGTCAGATAAGTCAGTCAGTCAAACATTATTAATAAAATATAAACCAATGTTTTGACAGCTCTGTTCACTCCTGAAACAAGTGCATTCACGATGCGGTACCGTACATACCGGTAGCTCTTACTGGTATTCACGCCGCCTTTCCAACTCCATTAGTCACAGTTCAAAGCTACATGCTACATGCTGTTTTCTTTTTTTCCCCTGAGGTAACAGGTAGTGCAACTTTTTATCACGTAGTTAGTGCATTCACAAATGTGGAGGGGAACTTTCCCTGATTCAGTAAACGCGTAAAAAAACAGTCCGATACCACTACGGTAAATCAAACATTAGTGCAATAACAATAGTCCATAGTCACAATATATCCCAGCGCTGTTCAGTTGTAAACATGTGAAAGGAACACGTAAAGCTCACTTTGTTAGTTTATTCCTCATTCAGGAAATCCCTCGAATTCTTCCTCTTCAGTATCCGAGTTGAACAGCTGGGCGAGTACGGCATCCAACGTGCCCGGTCCCGTCTTGTCAAAGTCGCCATTGTCCAAGTCAGCGTCGCTGCTGCTGTCTGGCAGTTCAGTGACTATGTGCTCAATGAACTAGCACGTCATAACACAATATGTTACAGTGTAGCTTTGAAGGCACTGTCGACACCAATATCCAGTGGCTGGAGTTCTTTAGTCATAAGCGTGTCTCTCTGTAGGTGCCATTTGGGGACTGGAATTCCTCTTTCCCGCGTTTACCGCTGGCGACGCCCTCTGACTACGGTGGCCGCAATTACCGTATTTATCCACATACAAAGGCGCGCCGCGTTAAAAGGCGCGCGGTCAAGTTTTGAGAAAATTTGAAGCTTTTTAGGTGCGCTTTATGGTGCGGAAAATACGGTAACTCACTTTGTCTGTGTCGTCTGCAGGTAATCAGGTGAAAAGGATGACTTCAGTTGATTAAAAGTTTTTAAAAAGCGACCGATTGTAAAGAAATGAGTGTAAAACACTGAGTGAACATCGATCATCAGCAAAGACTGCCATATATCACCTGGAGACCCGACATGAAATCGCACAGAAGAAGTATGTATGTCCTCTCACGTCTACATTTGTTTCATCACAGCAACGTCAAATTTCTTCTGTTCTCTGTCCTCCAGATTGTCCACAGCAACATGTCTGTAAGGAGGAGGAGGAGGAGGAGGAGGAGGAGGTTCCTGCTGATCAGCAGCTCCGTCAGCAGGAGATGTACTGCAGTTTGGACAAAGAGGAGCCAGAGCCTCCACGTGTGAAAGAGGAGCAGGAAGAAATCCCCACCAGTCAGGAGAGAGAGTGGCTTAAACTGGAGCAGGAGACTGAATCCTTGATGTTGAGTCCTACTTCTGAAGAAAAAGATCAGAGCAACGATCAGACTCTGTACATGAAATCTGATGAAGATGCAGCATCAGAAGAGTCTGGAGTTCTCATGCCTGTTATTAGCTCTGTGGTAGGAGCAGCAGACATTGACCAGCTGCTGTTCTCTAATGGCTGTCAGGCATCAGCAAGCCATGATAAGAGACGTGAGAGACCTGAAGAGGGTGTAGAATTTGAGCCCACACGTCAATCCCACAGCAGAGGGAACAGAAAAGGGAGACCACATATTTGTACAACATGTAGCAAGGCTTTTGCGACAAATGCAAATTGTAAAGAACACATGAGAACCCACACAGGTGAGAAGCCTTACAGTTGTGAAACATGTGGGAAACATTTCAGATGGCGTGATGGGTTGAAATGCCACATGAGAACCCACACAGGTGAGAGGCCTTACAGTTGTGAAACATGTGCGAAAAGTTTTAAAGTGAGTCATTCTTTGATGCGTCACATGAGAACCCACACAGGTGAGAAACCGTACAGTTGTGAAACGTGTGGGAAACATTTCAGACAGAATGATAAGTTGAAATACCACATGAGAACCCACACAGGTGAGAAGCCTTACAGTTGTAAAACATGTGGGAAACATTTCAGACGGGGTGATAGGTTGAAATACCACATGAGAGCCCACACAAATGAGAAGCCTTACAGCTGTGAATCATGTGGGAAAAGTTTTAGAGAGAATGGTTCTTTGACAGTCCACATGAGAACCCACACATGTGAGAGGCCTTACAGCTGTGAAACATGCGGGAAACATTTCACACGTAGTGTAGGGTTGACACAACACATGAGAATCCACACATGTGAGAAGCCTTACAGCTGTGAAACGTGTGGGAAATATTTCACACGTAGTGTAGGGTTGACACAACACATGAGAATCCACACAGGTGAGAAGCCATACAGTTGTAAAACATGTGGGAAACATTTCATACAAAGGCAAGGGTTGACGCGCCACATGGAAACCCACACAGGAGCCTTAAATGTATGTAAAAAGAAGGAGGTTCCTGCTGATCAGCAGCTCCGTCAGCAGGAGATGTATTGCAGTTTGGACAAAGAGGGGCCAGAGCCTCCACGTGTGAAAGAGGAGCAGGAAGAAATCCCCACCAGTCAGGAGAGAGAGTGGCTTAAACTGGAGCAGGAGACTGAATCCTTAATGTTGAGTCCTACTTCTGAAGAAAAAGATCAGAGCAACGATCAGACTCTGTACATGAAATCTGATGAAGATGCAGCATCAGAAGAGTCTGGAGTTCTCATGCCTGTTATTAGCTCTGTGGTAGGAGCAGCAGACATTGACCAGCTGCTGTTCTCTAATGGCTGTCAGGCATCAGCAAGCCATGATAAGAGACGTGAGAGACCTGAAGAGGGTGTAGAATTTGAGCCCACACGTCAATCCCACAGCAGAGGGAACAGAAAAGGGAGACCACATGTTTGTACAACATGTAGCAAGGCTTTTGCGACAAATGCAAATTGTAAAGAACACATGAGAACCCACACAAGTGAGAAGCCTTACAGTTGTAAAACATGTGGGAAACATTTCACACGTAGTGTAGCGTTGACCGCACACATGAGAATCCACACAGGTGAGAAGCCTTACAGTTGTGAAACATGTGGGAAACATTTCAGATGGCGTGATGGGTTGAAATGCCACATGAGAACCCACACAGGTGAGAGGCCTTACAGTTGTGAAACATGTGCGAAATGTTTTAAAGTGAGTCATTCTTTGATGCGTCACATGAGAACCCACACAGGTGAGAAACCGTACAGTTGTGAAACGTGTGGGAAACATTTCAGACAGAATGATAAGTTGAAATACCACATGAGAACCCACACAGGTGAGAAGCCTTACAGTTGTAAAACATGTGGGAAACATTTCAGACGGGGTGATAGGTTGAAATACCACATGAGAGCCCACACAAATGAGAAGCCTTACAGCTGTGAATCATGTGGGAAAAGTTTTAGAGAGAATGGTTCTTTGACAGTCCACATGAGAACCCACACATGTGAGAGGCCTTACAGCTGTGAAACATGCGGGAAACATTTCACACGTAGTGTAGGGTTGACACAACACATGAGAATCCACACATGTGAGAAGCCTTACAGCTGTGAAACGTGTGGGAAATATTTCACACGTAGTGTAGGGTTGACACAACACATGAGAATCCACACAGGTGAGAAGCCATACAGTTGTAAAACATGTGGGAAACATTTCATACAAAGGCAAGGGTTGACGCGCCACATGGAAACCCACACAGGAGCCTTAAATGTATGTAAGGAGAAGGAGGTTCCTGCTGATCAGCAGCTCCGTCAGCAGGAGATGTATTGCAGTTTGGACAAAGAGGGGCCAGAGCCTCCACGTGTGAAAGAGGAGCAGGAAGAAATCCCCACCAGTCAGGAGAGAGAGTGGCTTAAACTGGAGCAGGAGACTGAATCCTTAATGTTGAGTCCTACTTCTGAAGAAAAAGATCAGAGCAACGATCAGACTCTGTACATGAAATCTGATGAAGATGCAGCATCAGAAGAGTCTGGAGTTCTCATGCCTGTTATTAGCTCTGTGGTAGGAGCAGCAGACATTGACCAGCTGCTGTTCTCTAACGGCTGTCGGGCATCAGCAAGCCATGATAAGAGACGTGAGAGACCTGAAGAGGGTGTAGAATTTGAGCCCACACGTCAATCCCACAGCAGAAGGAACAGAAAAGGGAGACCACATGTTTGTACAACATGTAGCAAGGCTTTTGCGACAAATGGAAGTTGTAAAGAACACATGAGAAGTCACACAGTTGAGATCCCTCACAGTTGTAAAACATGTGGGAAACATTTCAAATCTCGTGCAGGGTTGACGGTCCACATGAGAAGCCACACAGAAGCCTTAAATTAGTCAAACGTGGGAAACATTATAGAAGCTAGAATAGAAAACCTCCATTGTCATTGTCTAGCACAGGGGTCGGCAACCCGCGGCTCTGGAGCCACATGACACAAACATTCTTTACGCTTTCCAATGCTGTAAAAATGTGTAGAATATTAAATTTCAACGCTTCTGTCAACGAAGATTTGCTTCAAAGCCTGCGACACATCAGCACGGCGGGGTGCCAGGCAGGTGGCTGTTGTAAACAAACCAGCGGGTGTGTGACGGGCCATGGACCCCAAAGGTAAAAAGAGAAAAATAACTGAGGAGAACAGAGGATTCAACGTTTCTTGGACCGAATCATTTGCATTCATTGCCAATGCAGAAGGATTGCCTGAATGTTTGCTCTGTAGCGAGAAGTTGTCAAATAACAAAAAGAGTCATGTGGAAAGACATTTCCAGGGAAAGGCTACATTTGCAGCCGAGTAGCCAGTTGGAAGTGAGAGAAAAAGTGTGATTGCATCACTGCATTGATCATGCTGATTGACTCCTGCAGCGTCCTAAGACAGAAGAAAATGTATTTTGTGTCTTCTAGGGTGGCTCGCCTCCCTAGAAGACTTATTGAAAAAAAAAAGACTTATTGTAAGACTTATTGAAAAAATCTCTGCACTCTGAGGTTGAGAGAACAGAAAGAATGGATGTGGTTAGAAGCTTCAGCGACCTACAGACCATGTTCACAGCGACGACGGGAAACCCAACTGTTGGTTTGCTAAATATGTAGAATCTTAAAAGTCATCGTTTTCCTGCTTCTAGAATTTGAACGAACTGCTGCTTGATTGATCAGAGACTAGAGTGAATGCTAATATCGACTGTTATCTACTGTATATATATATAAATATATATATATATGAAGGTTTACTCACTAAGACACAGTTACTTTGTGCATTGACCCCATCATTAGCCTCGTCTTACCCTCGGTCACATCTGTCAGCTTCCTCTCGTAGTGGGGCAGCAGGGAAACGCAGCCGAGTGGCTCTTTGGTCATGATGTTCTGAAGGACTTTGCCCATCTGCATGGCGTTTGAGTATCTGTAGGGAAATGCACAGGGAAGGTGCAGAGGCAAATCAATATGCATGAACAGAAAGAGAATGATGATTTACCAGTCATCAGTCCTTTAAATAGATCAGATAGTCTGCCCACCCTCTTCTTATGACCCCATCAAATTCTGCATCTTTAAGCAAAGAGGTGTTAAGGCGCCACGTCGACGGGGGGGTTTAAAGGTCGCTGCGATTTGTGAGGTGAGCGTAACCGGAGCGTGATCGCTGATAATTATAGGGTTCATTTTAGTAGAAGACCTAAGACAGAAGAAAAGAATGTGTATTTCCGCTTCGTTGGATTCTTTAATCTCCAGCCGTCGCCAAGGCCAAAATCATCCATATACTCCAGTAGTACTTTGGCTGATTGTGAACGCCTCGTGTGTACTGTAGTACTGGAGCGATCTACTGATGGATTTAGAACTGTGTTGAAGTCTCCGCCGATGATGATAGTTGATTCTGCTGTTAGCTCGAGTAGCTGGGAGAACAATGTGTGGAAGAAGGCCGGATCATCACTATTAGGAGCGCACAGATTCACAATGCTGTAGAATTTATTGAATACGGTTGCCTGAATAATAATGTATCGGCCCTCTGGATCCGTTACCGTGTTGTTTAACGTGAAGAGTAGTCTCTTGTGTATTAATGTGGAGACTCCTCTTTGTCTTTTGAAACGCGACATGAGAGTTAACTCCTCCCACCGGTCTCTGAGTCAGTGGAGGTCGCTGGGTCAGTGTTTGTGGCTCTCACTCTGCGCTCCCTCTTCTTCCTCAGATCTCCTGAGACCTTGATGATCCAGATTCTCCTTTAGAGACTGATGAGAACCCGGGGTTCTGGGATAATTCTTGGTTATGGCTGGATGAAAGGTATTGAAACAAGGAGCACAAATAATTCCGCTACAGAAAATGGTGTATTTGTCACTTTTTGTTTGTCCATGTTGTATGTTCACTGCGGTGTGCACAACCCTCTACGGCGGAAAGCAGGAAATAAAACTAGTAAAATATAATAGGCTAGTCTGCCAAGAGGGCAGGTGATGGTCACAATCACTATAAAAATAAAAATAAAGTTGCATAGAACTCTAGCAGTGACTGACGTTATGTATGTTACAAATGCAAACAAGTTAGAATAAAAAAATAGATAGATAGACACAACGACATGTTTGCCACTTTCCCACTGAAATGACTGGTTTGACACTGTTTTTGAACGCAGATCGATCGGCTATCAATCGGCGTTTGTCCCGTTCAGTGAGCAGAACGCCGTTTATAAGCCGGACTTCCTCTGGTCGCTGCTTCAATGCGAACCGGTTTCGAGTCGCCGGTGATCGTCGCCGGTTTGCGCATGCGCAACGGAGTGTAACGAAATAATTATTTTTATAAATTAAAGATTAAAGATTTGTCTGCAAGTGCATTTTTGCTGAATTATTGTTTCTTGTACACGAAAAGGTATTATTTATTTTATTTTTTTATTTTTTTCTTCTGCTCGAAACAAACAATAAACCAACCCACCAACGTCACTGTAATGTCTTACACTCAATTAATTCGGTCAAAGATGTCGGCAGATATTATCAATATGTTAGAGGAGCCCAAAATGCGGAGACGGAGGCAAACCTGGATCCCCACGCACGCACGCACGCACGCACAAACGCACCGCAGGAGAGAGGAAGGAGACGTCATCACCGGGCCAGCGTGAGCCGTGACGGAGCCAGAGAATGGAAAAGTGAGTCAGGGACCCAAGGGAAGCGTCATCGGACCGCCAGCGGACGAGCCCCGGGGGGGACCCCAGACCGGACCCCAGACCGGCCCCGTCGTTAGTGAGGGGGGGGGGGCATGGCGTCATCCCCGGTCACTCCGGCATCGCCGGAAGGGGAGACACCGTCACCCATCGGCAGCGAAGACCGCGCGACACCCCGACAGGTACGCGCGCCTGTGCGCCACATGCGTGCACGACGCAAACGCCACCGCGAACTTCCTTGGAACGTTTGTTGGTTTTTAATCCTTCCGGGGTTCTGCAGCAACAAAAGAGTAAAAGTGAATTATTCCAATGCCGACTGGGTGAGCAGAGCCCGCCCTTTGATTCGGCATCATTCTGACGCGATATTTAGCTTTTAATAATCAATGTAATCAATATAGTCCCATGTTTGTTTCTCAGGAGCCATTCAATCACCGGCTGCGCGTCTCGCTGCGAAAGTTGCGATTACGTCGACGCGAGCGCGTCTAATTCTACGTCACGTGTCCAATGGGGTTCGGTGTGACGTCATCGCCGCTGCTCCCTGGTGTTGGGGATGGTTTGCCTGAGCAGAGAAGGCGTTTCTTTGAATGTGGCAGTCCGGGGATGGACAGGGTTTTAACCCTTCACTGCCCGAAAAGCCACTTTTTTTTTTTTTTTAACGCCTTTAAATCAGGGTCTTAAGCGTTCAGAAATAAATGCAGCTTGGCTATTTGGTTCATAGCCCGCTCTGAACAGGTGTACAGCGGTGTCGGTGTCACCGGTCGGACGTGCAGAGGTGGCAGGAGTGATGGTGACAGCAATATTTACACAGCGTGGTTTAAATATTTCAAAGCATGGTCTATGTTTATGTCTAAATGTGGAATGTAGAGGCTAAGCCAGGATTCATGTGGCACATTGTAGAGCAACTGGACCTCATTTATTTAGCGTCCGTCAAACCACAATCCAAACTTCTGTTCCGGCACATCCGGTTAACCTTTCACATTAAAACAACAGCAACTCAGACAGGTTACACCACATGATCCCGCGCGTACCGATGGGGCATGCAAAATAACTACAGTGTATTTATTGGATAAGTGTCCATTTCTGGTAATTAACAAGAGTATTTTAACAATCGGCTGCAAAATCCATTTTTTACACAAGCAAGGTTCTGTCCGTGGCTGGGTCCTCCCAGAGAATGGCGTTGATCCAGATCTGGATCCAGATTCTAAAATGTTTTAAAGGATTCTTTAACATTGCGAGATAGGGCACCTTTTTTACATTTTTCTTAATTTCTTCAAAATGCATGTCGGTATGGATCTGAAAAAAAATCACACATAAGTACTCCTTAAAGGTCTATGACCATGACTAATTTCAGCCAGATCCGGATCACAATCCGGATCCGAGAGCTAATTTTCGTTCTAAAATCGGCATTTTTCAGGAGTCCATCCTGGCCCCTCTGATCCGGAAGCCCTGTTTACTGTCTCACAAGATCCAATAGTCTATTGGAGGCGAGGGTCTGCAATCTCTGATTGTCTTTCTAGTTCCAATATGGAACCGGTTAGAACGTGCCGATGTTCTCCTGTTGTCTTCTGAACGAATGACTTCCTCTCTTCTCCTCCAGGTAAGTTGACGTGGATCTGTGCAGACCAGAAGCCTTGCTGTAGGTAACGTCCCCGCACTGTCTCGCAGGACTGTTGGTCTTATTCCAACGTTGTTCGTAGGATGAAATCGTTGTTGCTTTGAGTCGGGATGGAGCGATTACAGAAGCAGACCGCCTTCCTGTCTGGTCAGATTTGATGCGATTCAATGGGTGAAGCCATTTGACGTTTCACATGCGTCCGTTCATTATCCGAGTTATATTTGGCATTTTGACAAGCTGCGGTCTGGGTTTCGGTGAGGCCGATCCTCTCGAAGCGGTTTTCTTTTCTCGTGGTCCCAATTTGTGGGTTTAGAATGTAAGATGAGATAAGATGCTTAATCATGTAGGGAAGTCTTTTGTTTGGTTGTCAACGCAGAGCTTCATATTTAGAATATATTTGCTTGTAGCTGAGCGGGACTTTAAGCCACTGGAAGGAGGAGTCAATAAATGATGTCAGCCCCCTACAGGCATACACACGAGTGAATGTGCAGTGTGTTTGGTCTGTTCCCAAATTAACGGCTGTTAAATAGATGCATTTATTATGAAGATACCTTCAGAGAGCTTTCGTGTGTGTGTGTGTGAGAGAGAGAGAGATTTCCATAATTAATAATAATGATGATACCCAGCTGCACAGATTCTATTAAGAATTATATAACCAAATGCTTATTGATGATGATGATGATTCCCTGGCGTGTCCAGAAGATGATGAAGAATGTTGGTGTTTTAACTCTTTGAGTGCCATTAACGTCTGAAGACGTTTTTTCAAACCCTGACATCCAAATCTGCCTCTTTTCAACGGCCAATAACTGCAGAACAAAAAGTGATAGGAACACACTTTCTTTTCCTGATGAAAGAAGAGACTCTAGTCTTTCATTTCCTAAACATGTTAGGAAATCAGTGTTTGCATAGTCAGAGTAAAGAATATTCAATAGGGCTTGGGAAATCTGGAAAAATGTGCGAACTGAAAATGGCTGGCATTTGATGAGTTAATCGAACCCACATCGATGAAATGCAATGAATGAAAGTGATCAAAGCTGGTCAGACCTTGCTTGGACTCAGATAGAGCTGGCCGGTATGTGATCGGCTTTTGACCTGATTGATCACCAATGATGGCGTTTTTATTGTTTCCCCCTTCTGTTGACTTGTTTCCCCCTGCTCTGTGGCGGCGCCAACACGACCCACGTATGAAAGTAAATGCTGGTTAGTCTGGGGGTGCTCGGTGATGAAATCTCAAACGATTCTGTTTGTTTAGGTCTGAGCAGAAAGATGAATGCTGTGTGGACCTTTTGTAAAGTTCCTGCTTTGTGTTCAGCTGCAAATGTTAACCTTTCGGGGGCCTTTATAATGAGGGTTTGAGAGATGAACACATCTGGAGAGCAGCTTTGGTGATGGTTAAAATAAACCCTGATTGACCTTCATCCACCTTGACCATTTCCTTTGCTCTAGCCAGGTTTATTGCACCCGCTGCAATGAGCGGAGGCTCGGACATGAAGGGGTTAAACCTGACATTACAGGAAAGAGTCTCATCATTAAGTCACCTTTTTGTCTTTTTTTAAATGAATTTAGATGTTTTAGTTTGGTGCAGCCTGTAAACGGTTGGAGAGGATCATGATAAATATCTTTATCTGCAGCCAAAGAAAAGAGCTGGACTCATAAAAGAATGCGAGCGGTCGTATAGTATGATAGTGATAGTTCAAGCATGTGATGTTTGTCTTTAGGCTGGAGGGTAAGAACCTCTTGTCGGCCCGTTAATGAAGGGATTAACTTTGATCTGCGTAGCCTCTGAACTTCAGAAGAGAATAGTTAATATTATCGAGTCAAGTTTAAATTTGCTAACTTTTCTAGACGAGTCCAAGAAGCCGGATTACACAGATGACAAAGCGACGACCAGCTTCACAGAGCTGCTCTAATCATATCAGGGTTATTTATGGCGAACCTGTCAGCGGTGTAATATTTGGCAGGGACAGCACAAGTGTCTCGTGCTCACTCTTTGTTGGTGACATCTGTGTGCCAGGAATAGAACAGTCCAGGTCAGGCGAGGAATATTTCATACGAGTGCCTGAGAACTGCGTTGACTTTTGTAAAAAGGGTAGAATATGGGGCCTTTAAAGCTGTATTCATTCAGTCATGTAATGTCTACCCGAGTCCTCCAGAGGGCGGCCTCCACCAAATTAGAAGCTGATTGTCAGATCAGTTAATAGTTGCTATTTTCATAGATAGATAGAAGAATAGTCATTGAATGTATACCGGTATATCACAGTTTTTAACTAGATTTCAAAAAAAGTGCACAATAAAATTTTAATTACTGATTTACTGGTAAATACAGTCCTATAAAGCAGTGCTGTATATATCGATAAATTAGGACGTGCGCTGGAGCGTTCAGATAAATGCCTGACGAGCCGTGTAAATCTGTGATGGTTAAAACATCACACAATACTATAAATAAGAATTACAAACCGATTTGGAAAATCATCAAAGTTTTGATTGAATGAGATTCTTCTGATGTCGTCAGGATGGTGAAATGTTTTGTGTTTGTTTACACCCCAACAGCTGTTTAGCTATTTTCTAGCGACTGATCCAAATGAGCCGTTTCCTGGAATGAAGGCCTCATGTCATGCAGCTTGTGCATGAACTCATTAATGCACGTTTGTTTAAGACAGCCTTCTTTTATCCATCACCCCGGTCAAACGAGACCAAACGCACCTCTGAGGAGATCCTGGCGTAACATTAGAAGCTTTTCCCACTTTCCTCAAGACAAGTCTCCTAAACTCTTTAGTTATTCTTCCAAGAAAGCTTAACAGCTAAATAAAATAGCAAATAACACAAGTACAAGAAATATATTGGAACGTGTTTTGCGTGTACAAGATGCTTATTGAGATTCAGTCTGACCAACCAGAAAGCTCCCAGCTGACATGACGTCTGTGTCCCCGCCCGTCTTTGTCGTCTCCTCATCAGCTCTACCCCGCCTCCCCCACCCCCTCCGTTCCATTGGTGTTTTCCTCAGCAGTGTTTCCCTTTGCTCTGTTGCCCTGACAACAGACAGACACCTACGCGAGGGTTTCCTTGGCGACGGGACGGATGAGGGCTCTCCACCCCTCTGGTCCATTTCCCTTTTGCTCTTTGGCATTAAGAGAAGCTCGTCTGAAGGTCTGTTTTGTCCAAATCGATTAGATTTCGGGTTTGTTCAACCATTGATTGAAGGGAAATCTCATGCAAATATGGCAGTCAGAATGATATGGTTTAATCATATTTGCAATGGTTTGGGCACCCCTCTGAGATTTCATGGTAATTTGCGCTAACCTTTTAAGAGAAGATCACAGCAACAAGGTTTTATTACTACAGCGTAGGACGTGTAAGTGTTTTCCAGACCAACATTTGTAGAGTAGCGTTACATAGTTTCATCATAATAAAATGTAATGTACAAAATAGGATGTGCAGACGTTTGTATTATTCCTTGGTATGGGAACCTCTCAGTGCAAAACAAAAACAGTTTGTCCAGCATTATGAAGGTAGCCAGTAAAGACATTCTTGGCTCAGATCTTTGACCGGCAGGTGTTACGGAAGGACGGTCCATCCTGTCCAGCTCTGATCACCCTTGGAGGAGTTTGTTCTTCTACGCTCTGGGTGGAGATATAAACTCCCCGGGATAAAGTTTCTACTGTTTTTGCTTAATGTTCCATTTCGTCCTGTACATTGTGATTGTGTTACCAAGAGGAGGCTCTACAAAATGTTTATGTTATTATTTATTCGGGGTGCCCAAATCTATGTAAATGGCTATTTTCCTTTAAATGCGCGACAAAATGTTTCTGTTGGACCAATTGAAATATTGTTAAATATCTATTCATGAATGCTACGTCATTATTAATCCCTGAGACGAAGGGATTAATAATGTTGATCTGAAATACTTGGATGCTGCATTTCTACTTTCGATGCAGGAACAAAGACACTTTAAGACATATATAAAACACAAAGTAAAATGTGACAGGTTTATTAGTTTGTCTTCCTAATCCAAACACTAAAACACGAAAAGCCAAACGCTGTAACAAGAACAAATCAAGGTTCTCGACTAAATCAAGGTTCTCTTTGCTGCCGACACTCGCTGAGCCAAACCCTGTAAGATCCGATCGAGTCGAGGAAGACTTCAGCAACTGCTGAGACGTTTCTGGTGTTTTTAGTAAAAGCGGTGATCCTGACCCCGATAAGGGACGGATCGATCTACAACACGGTCGCTGACTCGGTTATCTTCTTTAGATTGAGCAGAGGGTGAAACAGCTACTGATATCCCCTCCACCTCCAAGTCAAGAAACAGATGCTGTTCCACTTGCACGAAAGATCCCTGATGGGTAATTATCAGACCAGAGGGATTGGGAAAGGCTGGCGGTACCTTGAGGGAATACCCACTTGTGTCCTTTGCTGTTTCCTTCTCCTTCTCCTAGCTCACAGCTTTTTATCTTTCGTGTTTCAGTTCTCCCTTTTCTTATGTCAGGCCTCTTTGATCTTGAACTGAAAATCCCCAGCCATCATTGTCCCATCAAAAGTATCTCCATGGTTACCTGGTTTTTAACACTTCCCATCAGGTTTTATTGCCCCCGAGCCAGAGTCAGTTGATTTTGAACCGATACAGAGTCCCGATCCGATACTTCTATAATACATCAAAAAACTAGAAAGACAATCAGAGATTGCAGACCCCGCCTCCAATAGACTATTCGATCTTGTGAGACAGTAAACAGGGCTTCCGGATCAGAGGGGCCAAACCTGCTCTAGCTTGCTGCTCCGGAATGTACTACAAGACACCTTCTGGACTCCTTTTCCCATCATGCCATTCATGTCCCTCCCTCTTAAAGTGGCAGTTTACAGCAGAGGCACAATTCCAGATGTAAAAATAATTCTATAATCTGGATCCAGATCCGGATCAACGCCATTCTTGGGGAGGACCGAGTCACGGACAGAACCTTGATTGTGTAAAATTTTCAAGTCAATTGAGTTCCTAGTTTTTGAGTTATGCGCTTGGACAGACAAGCAAACAGACAGACAAACAAACGGACCCAATTGCAATACCCTCGCCTCCTCTTCGGCGAGGGTAATAAATAAAGAAGTGTGAAGAAACGGATCCAGGATGTCTTTTAATTTTTATTTTATTCTACCTCCATCCAGGGCCGGCCCAACCTATAAGCAGCTGCTTAGGCCCCCCTTGCCACTAGGGGGCCCCCGATCTGACAACCCTCTTTGCATTATGCAGGGGGTGACTTGCACACTGCTTACCAGTAACCTTGGCAGCTTTCCTGTTTGTGTGATTACAACCTGGCAACCTACAGAGTGAGATCGGACCTGACCTCGTGCTGATTGGTCGCCTTGTTGTAAACAAGCTAGCGTAGAAGCAAGCGATGTCTGACTCCGTCTTACAGGAGATGCTCAGCTCAAACTACATGACCTTTATGCTCCCACCTAACCTCTGGAGGATGGCAGAGAAGATGCTGATGTAGTTTGGCTTGATCTATGTATGCACGTGAGACATCCAACATCATGAACATCAGCAAAGCTACTTGACTAACCACCGCCTCGGATCTATCCTGAGAACTAAACTCGCGGTGATGAACTCTCATTTCATTTGTGGTTTATCACCTGTAAGAACTTATTTGTAGCCTTCTCAATCATATAAATGAACGTGAAGTCATCATCATCCCCCTCTCTCTGGTGTTCTCTGGAACGGATCGATTGATGGCTGGACTGACTCAGAGGCTGGAACGTCAGGCTACGGATGAGCCTGATCAAAAATCAATCCCTCATTACAGATATTTTCATCCTGCGCAGGTCATCAGTAACTACCGGCATCGTTACATGTGGTTCTGTGTTCTGCTGCCCACCGTTCACAACCCGAGTATTTTACACGCATTTAAAGTCACGGCCTCGTTGGGTTGAGGTTCAATGCAGAGATGTCGGAAGGAAATGAGAAATGCATTCAAATGTATGCAATTGTTCAAGAAAAATAATTTTCTTAGATTTGTCTTTGTTTGTTTTTTAAACTTCTAAAACATAGCATAGTTAGCAGCCAGCTAACTTTCATCTGACTAACACACAGGAACAATAGAGGAGGAGCACATCAAGTAGTGATGCCCAGTAAGGAGGAGGAGCGCCCTGATTGATGATCCGATCAGGGCGCATGAAAACACTTACTCCCATGTTTCGGTACAAGCCGTCTTTACTGCGCATGTCTGTAACGTCAGCTGCACGTGCTGCTGTTGTTCCTGGAAGCTCGTTGAAGCAGAGCGAGCGAAAGACAGAGCTGGTCAATATCTGAGGCAAACATGTTGCCTGAAACACTAAAGGAGGAAACTAAAAGCGCAAACGGGGAAAACGAGGGAAAAAACGCTAAAGTTTCAGGCAGAAAACCGCGGAGCAATGTTTTATTTACAACTGAGGTCGCTATGGATTCTTCTTCTATTTTTTCCGATCGAAAGTGTGATGCATGAACACACCAGTCCTAATCGGATCAATGTTTTTTAGGGTCCATGAAGACAGTGAATCCGATCACAATTTTTTTTCCATGTAAACGCAGCCACTGAGTGTTCAACACTCGTATGATTCCACTGGGAAACATTTCAGTAATGCAGAAGCTCCGATGAGTGTGAGGATCAGGAACGCTCTCCATGCGCTCAACTACCTGGGGATGATGATCCAGGATGCCGCGGCACCAAAGACCCTCAAACACAGGAATCCTCCACAATGTTTTCATTTCACGGTGATCAGATTGGCTTGTTCTTGACAACCCCATTGATGTCCAATAGCCTCCCCCCATGCCGTCTCTCCCACATTCCCCTCATCCCTCTGCCCTTCATAAAATATGCAGAGCGCCTGCCGCTTTGCCAGATGCCCCCCCCCCCCCCCTTCCATTTGTACCCGGCAGGCTGGGACACGTGCCTCATTGAGGGACACAAAGGGCAGGTTGGGCTTTATCATGATGCTGATAATAGGTGCGTTTACATGGACACATTTAACCCGGTTAAAATCCTGATCGGAATAAAAATGCTTCATGGACACACCTTAACCGGAATAGTCTAACCCAATCCAGCCTGATCCGGTCACAATTCTATCCCGATCGAGAGGGGTGCTTTATACCGATTTGTGACCCGGTCAGGGCGCATGAAAACACTTATTCCGATGTTTCGGTACAAGTCGTCCTTACTGCGCATGTCTGTGACGTCAGCTACACGCGCTGCTGCTATTGCCGGAAGCTAGTTGAAGCAGAGCGAGCGAAAAGCACGGCGGGCGGAAGACAGAACTGGTCAATATCTGAGACAAACATGTTGCCGGAGACATTAAAGGAGGAAACTAAAAGCGCAAACGGGGAAAACGAGCGAAATAACGCTGACGTTTCAGGCAGAAAAGCGCGGAGCGATGATTTGTTTACAGCGGAAGTTGCTACGCTACGCTTCTTCTTCTACTATTTCCGGTGCTTTTGGTCAAACTGCGCATGTCAGAATATTCTGTTCCGATCAAAAGTGTGACGCATGAACACGCAAATCCTAATCGGATCGGATTTTTAGGGTCCATGAACACGTTGCATCGGATCACAAGTTTACTCTGAACTCTGATCGGAATAAAGACATTTTGTCCATGTAAACGCACCTACTGGAACCGGGTCGGCGTCACCGGCGGGCCTACGGAGGTCGACCCCAACCTTTTCCACTCCGCCTCACCTTCCACTTGAATCTGTGTCATAGGATAGAACGACAACAGAACGACAAGCAGTTTGTCTCCTACAACCAACGGCGCTCCGCGTCTGAGCTCTGCTTGTTGAAGGCAGCCTCCATTGCCTCTTTCCACGTAGCGGTCAATCAAGCTATATGACGACCACTGATTAGAGGCGGACCACGAAATCTGTCCGCCGGGACGAGGCCGTGTGCTCTGATGTAAACTTAAAGTAATCTGATTAATAAAAGTTATTGGTGCTCAAACCGTTCAGGGAGAAGCGGAAACCGGAAGGCATCTGCCGTGAACTGCTGTAATGCAAACACCACAGCCCAGACACTGGTGGTGGTGGTGGCGGCTGATGACTCTGCCGTGGACTGATGGTGGTTGAATGATGAAGTTGGTGAATCTATGAAGACTGTGCACGATGGGGAGACGGAGGGTGCACAAAACAAGAGCACAAAAGCCTGACTGAAGACCCTCTCTCTGTAGACTCTCTCTATAGACTCGATCTATAGACTCTCTCTATGGACTCTCTCTATAGGCTCTCTCTATAGACTCTCTCTATAGACTCTCTCTATGGACTCTCTCTATAGGCTCTCTCTATAGACTCTCTATAGACTCTCTCTATAGACTCTC